>NC_085137.1:416191907-416219615 GCF_035046485.1 Aedes albopictus
TCGTTTGACATACAAATGTTTAACGTTAGTGATGTATTTATCGAATATTCGGCCGGTCGAATATGTAAAACAAAACAGTTATTTAATTTCGACTACAATATTCTTTAAAACGGTTACGAAGCATCGAAGTTGGTCTATTAAGGTCAAAGACTTGAGAAACTTGGCTGAATTGCGTTGTCATGTGTATCTCGTAGGATCATGTGACCCGGTATAACGTTTGTATAACGAAGTTCCTGTTATGTAGCGTCCGCTCCAGGATCATAGATGTCCATGTCTGCCAATATGAATTCAATTCAATTCAATTCAATTTATTTTCCTGTAGTTAATAAAACTTTTTCAAAGAAAGAACTTAAAATTAACAATTCAGAGATTTGGATAACCTTTTTTTTATTCCTGTTCGGGTTTGTCACTGCGACCAGTTTTTAGATCTATTGTGACATTACCCGTATCCTTAGTGTAGTGCATGTCGCATTACTCAATTGCCATTGAGGGGCAATAAAGTATCGATTTTGATACAGTTTTTGTTTTGCTTTCTTAGAAAACAAAACAAGAGTACTGATATTGGCCATGCATCGGAAACCTAGCATCACCCTTGTTTTACTGCTAAATTCTCCCCAGTAGGAAGTTTAGGACCCGGGTTTTAACCCTTTCTTTCCCACAAGGTTTTTTGACATTTAAAAATAGATAAAATGGTTTCTAAACAAATCACTAGAACAAAAGATGTATAGTTTTACTCCAAAATATCGTTAGAAATGAAAAATTTGATATTTGAGGTGGATCACCTGTGATCCATTGGGAAGATAGATGCACTGAAGGCACATATATAAATTTAGTTGTTTATTTGTATATTGCTTTTTTTCAAACTATATATTTATAAATCGTCTATTGCACCTTTAATTTATCTCGAAATTCTTATCTAGCCCATCTGTAAAACTTAATGAAACTTGTCGAACTTCTTGCAATTATCATAAGTAGTCCTCGTACCATATAAACCCTCCTGGATTCATCTGCGACTTATTGCCGGCGCTAAATAGATTACATTATATGAAATAATGACATTTTTACATGAAACACTATTTGTAATATTACTAATGGCAAATGTCTTGGATGTAAACAAACATTTTAACAAGGAACAAGTTAGATCAGGAAGGATAAAAATGTCGATATGTTCCCAATGGATCACTGATGATCCACATGTTTGTTCATAAAATTAGTGTTTTATCGTCAACTTGTTTGTGAAACGGTATTTTATTGTGCTAATATACATACTGTAGGGCATGCTAGTATTTTTTTCCGTTGAAAATAATGTTCGTGTTTCGGAATATTGAATATTCAAATATTGTTTGAATTAAAATAGAAAAAATACCGACTTTCGCTAAATCATTTAGCTCTAGAACAAAAACGAGCAGAAAGATTTTCACCAAACTTGGCATGATAGTTCCTCAAACATATACAAACATCTGACGAAAAAATGGAAATGATCTAACTTATACTGTGTTTGTATGAACAGTGCAAAGTAGTGGATCACCTGTGCTACCATGGGTAAGAGAGGGTTAACATTAGCAGCAATATCATTCCAACAATGGAACAGGTGTTCAGTAATAAGGATTCTAGTATGTTCCTTGCGTACTAGCACTTTCCAGTCTTCGAAGAGTTAGTACATACATGGATCCCTAACCCAATTTGATTTCCTTTGCATTGAGTTTAGCCTCAGATGGTGAGGTTTTTAACTATAAGCAAAGTAAAGTTGGTAAACTTAGTTTTATTCAAAGACTGGAAGTCATCACAACATCAGTAGCAAGGACTAAATACTATAATGCCTATAATTATCAGAACACATATTCCAAAATTGAAAAATAGGACGACACTAGATTTCGGTTTGGATCTAACACCGCAACGCAACCCAAAAAGGCGATCTACCCACGCTACGGGCTCCGTTAAAGATCGAGCATCTTTTAAACCCCCTCAACCATTCATCCCTCAGCACGGGTCGCCTGACACATTGGATTGGGGTTTCCTGTTTGGTGGACTTTTACCCCCGGAACAGGTGGTCCGTAACCTGGATAACCTTACAACCGAGAACAATTCGACACTGATTTTTCATTTGGGCCTAACTGACATTTTCGAGTTCTCTTCATCGATCCTCTCTTTGTGTTATCACAGAATGTGTATTGAGTTTTCCAAAGATTTTTTGGTTGAAATGCGAAAAAGACGACTACATGTTGCTATAGAAACAAAAAGAATAATGATTTTGTTTGTTTTGATCAAGTTATTAGTGAAAGAGAGAGTCGACGAAGAGAAATCGATCAAGTCAGTTAGGCCCTTATGAAAAATCATTGTCGAATTTAATTTCATTAATAGAGACGTGTACAGCATTTAGAAATAGCTACGAGTAGGGAAAACAATTTTGTTGATGAAATGCGCTAAATTCTGGAAACCACTGCTCTAAGACGTCCTTCGGGCATTCCCCCAGATTTTCCAATTGAAACTGAAATTGAGAGATCCATTGGGAATTCCTCCAAGAGTTCCTTCCGGAATTCTTTCATGTGTTTCTTCGGGCATCTTCTTCTTTTTTCTATGCGGACAGATGCATCCCATCAGCTCGTCGATGTAGGGTCAGTCAGCTTGACTATAGAGATAAGTGACATTTTAACACACGAACACTAGCGCAAATTTTTTTCTCACACAAAAGTGCACGCCGATTGAAAGGCTATTCAGATTGCATATGCAAATATTACCCAATCGAATTGGGTAAAACGGGTAAATAATGATAAAACTAACGTAGTTTGTCCAATACTGCTGTATTGATAATCTTGGTTGTTGTAGGTACCAACGAGACTGGTCGTTTTCCCGCAGCTGTGTTCTGCTCCCTACCAGGCTTCGGGATCGCCACAACTTTGATCGTTTTTAGCGAGTCGTCCGGACATCCATTTATCCACATCCGATTAAAATTCACAAACTAATTTTGTTTCACCTCAGTACTCAGCCGTCGGAGCATTTCGTATGTGATATGATCCTCTCCGGCTGATGACGTCTTCTTTCCTCTATTTAGAACTGTTTGCAGGATCTCTATGTTAGATCATGTTTAGCTACTCCTCTATGTAACTGTTGGTATTCATATTGCCCAAAATGGCCGCCCATTCTGCTTCTTCCGGTGAGTCATAAAGGACGTTGTTTATCTTTTTGAAATGTCGTTTTTCAGTTAGACGACCTATTTTGCTACAAAGTTCCTTTGACCCAATGAACGGATTGATTTAATCGGGAAAGCTTTAACAATTACGTACCACCTCCTGTCTTTTTATTCGTTGGAATATCGCTTGCTTCATAAATTCCAACATTTTTTCCAGATTTGATTCTCGATTGAACTTCCTCCTAGCTTCCGATTTCTGTTTCCAGGCATCATCAACCGCTTCTGTCCACCAACATTTGGGTACCCTTTTGTCTTTCCTTCTATGTGTCTTAATCACCCTTTTTACATCTCTTTGAAAATCTTCTATCCCTTTTACTCTTTCTTTGTCCAAATCTGCCAGGGGTTTGTTGATTTGTTGTTGGTCGTACACATAACGAACAGGTCGCCTGACTGTACCTGTGTTTAAGTTGATTTCTACGGCTAGATGGTGGCTTCCGATTTTCGTGTCAACACCTTTTACTCCAAGTCGGTGAAAATGTTGGGAGTGCTCATAATGATATCTATAGCTGTAGCCGATTGGTCTGGTCTGATCGGAACGTACGTTGCTGATCCATCGTTCAAGATAAGGTAGTTAGAGTCCTCCACTAGTTGCATCAGAACTTCGCCACGTTTATCCGAACGATCATTCCCCTACAAGTAATGGTGTGCATTTAGGTCGCCTCGTATTATAACCTTCCGAAAAGATCGTAATACTTCAGCGCTATTTGAACATTGTTCTCCTTCCGATGCAGCTGACGCACCCGAACAACGGGACATTCGGTGTCCAGACCCTGCAGTACTTCTTCTTCTGAGATGTCCACTGGGGGGGCCTCAGCGATGATGCCAGCGATTGTTACCATATTCCATATGGCTGGGAATGTGCGCTCGATCTGTTCCTTCAGCTGCGTTGATTGCTTCCAACAATGTGTTAGCCTTGATGAAATTGTTAACCAGGATCATGATCTTGAATCTGCCCAGGTATTTCATGTCCACGATGTGTCCACGGAAACAGTCCATTTTTCGCAAAGTCGAGCCAAGCGAAAATTTGTTGATCTTCGTTTATATAATACTACTTGTCAGCAGCGTTCCTTGTTTTCAGCTCAACGTAGAAACGGTACGGTTCTGTATCGGCCCAGGGTGTACTGGAAGTTTTCCTGATCGCTTCTCGTGTTACCATTTATCCTGTTCGCGTTGAGGTGTCTCCCCATCATGGAGTGTTCACCTGTCGGCCATATTACAGAGGGCCCCGTTCCCCCAACGGCTCCCTCGGAACAATCCGATTCCAACATTTTCGCCCTAACCTCACTACTATCACTAGGGTTTTTTTCCCTTCCAGTTCACAAAACAAAATGGCCGAGGTTTTGCGGTGTGATTCCGCCGCGTTTGCAGTAATTTCTCCTTTTTATTTCTTGTCACTTTCTCTTTCTATTTTCGATTACGTTTTCCACTAAACTATGATCTTCAGTATTTATAGAATTCACTATTTCAAGCTACATCCAATCCAAAATTCAACGCCAAAAAATAACCCTCCTTTTTCAGCACCCAAACGTGGAATGGGGCATTTTTTCAAGAGTTGTTTTGGGAATTTCTTCGGGAATTTCCATCAGGTGTTATTTCGGGAATTTCTTCAACAGTACCATCGCGAACTCCTCCAAATGTTCTGAAAATTCCACCATGCTTCCTTTAAAATGTTCTCTCGGATATTTCTCCAGGACTTCTTTCGGATATTCCTGAGTTCTCCGAAAATTCCTCCAAGAGTTCGATCAGGAATTCGTCCAGCTGTTTTTTTTTGGGCATTTAATTTAAGGCTTTCCATTTTGTTTTTTCTAAAATAGCTTCTTCGAAAACTACTCCAGGAGGTCCTTTGTGAATTCCTTCAGAAGTTCATTCGAGAATTTCCCCAGTTGTTCCTTCAAAAATTCTACCAGGAGTTTCATCGGAAATTCCTAACGGATTTTCAATGAAAATTGTTTAAGGACTTTTTTGGGAATTCCTTCAGAAGTTCCTGTGAGAATTTCTTCAGGTATTGTTTGTAGGTATTCCTCTAAAACTTCATTCTGGAGTTCCTTCAAGAAAGCTTCCAAAATTTTGTTCAGGAAACTTCCCAGAAGATATCGATAGAGCTCATGGTGCAATTTTCTGGAGAATCCCTTGCAGCAATTCCCGAAGAAACTCATTGAGAAATTCCCGATAGCACTTCTGATGCATTTTCTGGAAGAATTCTCAATATAATTCTTGGAGAAATTTTCGAAGTTTCCGTTGGAAATCCTGGAGAAATTTCCAATGGAATTTCCAATAAAATACATGGAAGAATTGCCACTTGAATTCAAGAAGAGATTCCCAATAGACTCCTGGAATGCCGAAAGAACTCGTAGTGAAGTGATTTCCTGGCTATTCTATTCCAAATAAATTTCAATTATTTTGTATAGACAAAAGTCTACGAGGAGAGGGGAATGGGGGTCTGAGATGACCAAAATTTGGTCTACGTGATTCATGAACAGCCCATATGACTTTAAATCAAAAGTGGTCAAACATGTTTTCCAGGAAGAACACCTGTTGACAAAGAATACCACTAGTATCCTGCGAAATGTATCTTCATCTTGGAAACTTTACATAGCGGAAAGTTTAGAAATTCACAAAGAAAGGGCGTTATTATTTAATTTCTTAACTTTTAACAAGGATCACTTAACTTTTATGATATTGTCATCTAAGCAATTTCTGTAGTACAAGATTTCTGAATTATTCTTTTACACTTCACCGATTTATTACGACTTCACCCATAACACTTTATCTTTTTAACCGAATTAGGAATTTGAATCGAAAGAGCCAAATCTCATTCTAGTTTAGAAAGTCGCACTCGCCCATCCCAGCACTAAACAAATAGCGTTGAGAACTGCTGTTGTACTAAGACATCCCTTACACAATTTACTGCTTCAGCAGCTGGTGTCGCAGCACGAAGAAGGGAGCTCCCAGACCGGATCCGAGGAAAACGATGAACATAGCGGTCAGCTTGTAGCGGTTGCCCAAGCTGAATGGCAAGTTCTGAAAACAATAGAGAACAATAAGATTATCTCAGGGAATTTTCAGAATGTATCAAATGAAAATCTGCCATTATTATATAATGTGGCTTCCGACTTACCTCGCCGGGGATTCCTCCGTGGGAGTGCGAGTAGCGGACCAGGTTGGTCATTCCGGTGCGGGAGATGGCGGCGGCGCGGGCGAACATCTTGATTCTGCGGGAAAATGGCACGATTCTGGATGACAAACGTTTGAAAAAATTGAAAATCTTGTCCCGCAACAAACCTGTGATTTTCCTTCCGAAGCAAACTCGTTGAAGAATGAACGTGAAAATGCACCGAGTGACACTGACACAAACGATTCGCGTCGATTTTGACAAGTCAGCTGTCATTTTTTTCGGTCAAGATTGCTAGAAATGTGGTTGCGTTACACAAGTTACTTCTTCAGAATAGAGCTGGTCACCAAAATGTAAGCTCTTTGCACCTTGGGAAGATTTAAAATTTAGATTTAAGCTAGTTTTCCTGTTCCCAACACACTCAGATTTGATTACCGAAGTCGGTAAAATTTTACTGGGTTTTTGAACAGCAGGGTTAAGTCGGTAAACGGTTGTGAGTACCGAAAAGTCGGTAACACACAACATTTCGATCTGTCAAACAAATACTGATTTAGTCAGTAATAGCTGATATACACGTTACTGAATTTTCGGTAATCTAAAATTTGATTGGATTGGTCTTGCTGAGTTTTTCAGTTCCGGAAAATATTGTGTTCCCTCCCGGCCTGTCCCATTTTCGATGCATTTTGAATCCGTCCATATTACATAGGTGCTTCCGATTCATGTGCACCTGCCGGCTGCCGACCGCTTTTGGAAGTATTTAAAATCTACGACAACTCAGGCAGAACCGGAAAGACCTCAGGGCAAAACTCGATGCGCGGGAGTATCCCCAAGTAACCACAAGCATTATATCATAACATTAATTCAATCGTATTATAGTTTAGCTAATGCGAGATAACTTTTATTCTACAGCTGTCAAGTAATAAAGCGTTTAATCTACATTATGAAAGCATTGAAGCATTCTGGGATTTTGACAGTTCGATATAGTTCTATAGGGACATTGTTTAATGCTTCATTGCATTACCATGTTTAAAGCTTTATGGCAATCAATAATGCAAGGATTTATTACTTTATATATGCCTTTACTAATGCTTTCATAGTTGTAAACAGAAAAAAAAACATCAGTTCGAAAAAAAATCAGTACAACCTTTTTAAAAACACAACCATTTAAAAGAAAAGAAAAACAAACCCAAATTTTCATGGATTGCTGCGTAGAACTTGGATTATCATGCTCAGATGTTGCTGAAAATTTATATTGTGCATGTTTTTTTTTATTCTGGTTGGGACATAAAGACAATGAGATGCTGAGGGAACAACAATTATGTGGGGTTGAGGTATTATTGGTTTCCTTATTTAATATATAGTGTCCCGATTTCATAAAATAAATGGTAGAAGTGAGCACGTATGAAAACAATAAGAGCAGAATCAACACAGACTAATTTATATCTTTGTATTATCTTCGTTTGTGGAATCAATTGGTTCTGCAATCACTTGTTTTCGAATGAGTTTGGGAGAGTAAGATAACTGATGGCATTCAGACCCTAGCACAACTTTTTAGAGCTGCTGAAAACACAAATCAATAAAGCACGAGCTAAGTATACGTTACTTTATGTTGCACATTTTTCCGGGTGCAAAATACATGGTAGTCGTAGCACAGCGTTAGCACGTCCGAGTTTCATCGCAGTCCAGTTTCAGCAGTCTAGGTTCAATTCCCGAATTAGAATAAAAAACATCAGAGTGAGAGTATCGGAACAGGTATGAGAAGATAAAAATAGACAGAAAAATGAAAAAAAAAACTTTTTTTCTTTTGTTGACATGATGCCTTAAGTATACATTCCATACTATTTCATTGCATTAGCTATATGGTACAAGCATTTTATATGCTTTAGCAATCACCACAATAAAGCTTGCTTTAAATCAACAATAGTAGCGCCACTTTCGACTTTAAACCTACTTTAATGGTACCTATATGACAAAACAACTTTACATCGCATGTCATATAATACACTATAAAGCGAAATTAATGCTCTATATGCAGCGTCATGGTTACTTGGGTCCAGTCGATGATCGAGTCCCAGTGTTGCTCCATCCTAGGATAGGATGTGACACCTGCAACTTCTCTGTCTAATTTCACAGCTTGCTGTCTTGTTTTTCCGCGTTGCTAAGATTATTGGTCCCCAAATTGGTCTCTTTTGGGCTGACTAGTTGTCGTATCCTATCCTAGGCTCCATCTGGAGATGCGGTCAAATGTATCCAATCTGATTTAGCACTTGCACAAACGAGGTCACTGAAGGATTGTCCGCACATGAGGCCATTCTAGTTCTCTGGTGCCGAGGATTTTCGAATACTTACAAAACATGCGGCAACGGCACAGGAATCGGTGTTAAAAATGTAACATTATGATGAGATCAGTTTCACGGCGACAGCTCTGATGATAAAAGCTTTTTTTCTATTTTTGACAGCTGGAAGCGCTCGCGGATTAATGTTTACATTTTATTTTAACGACAACTCAGTAAAAACGAAATCAATGCTGAAAAGTCAGTACTGCTTTTTACTGACATTTGACTGAACTCAGTAAATCTTCAACTTTGCTGAACACTCAGCACAAACTATAACCGTGTTCAGTAAAATGTCAAAAAATATTACTGAACGTCAGTTACGTTGTACAAAAATGCTGATAACTCAGTAACTTTTGTATTTTACGGTTCAAAACCCGTAAAATAAATTACCGAACAGAGAAATCGAAATTGAGTGTGAAGGAGAGCGCTCAAGTAAAATTCCTTCTTTTCCCGCAAGTAATTTTGACAACTGATCCAGTATGGAGAGAGTGTTGTTAAGTCTAGTACGCACCTGGCAAGAAAAGCACTCCAGAAAAAATCCAAAGGAATTTTGACATCTGTAACCAACTAAAGTACAGATCCGATCGTAACACTCATTCTCCGACCGAAGCAGCACTCATCGATCCGTCTGAGAGGATTGAGAAGAACGGCGAGGGATCACAGCGGAGCGGTGAGCTCGATACTGCGGCACTGAGACGTAAGGCAGTGGAATCCAGCATCCCGAACGGATGAAATCATTTTTGTTGTAACTAATTTTGTAAAGTTGAATTTCAATAAATCTATTAAAAGGTAACGCTTTCATTTTGTGTTACAACGACGTTGTAACGAAAAGAGTGATTTGTAACAGATTTATTTCTTAGTAAAGGTACAATAACAATTTATGGAAAGAGTGCGAATACGAAAGGCGACCGGACAAGCGACGGTTCAGGCCTACACTGGCCCATCGTCAAACAAAATGATCGTACGGTACGTTTTGCGAGGGAAGTTCAAAATGTTTTGTTACAACTTCCCCCCGCCAGGACGGTCATTTTGCGAAAACGATAATGATTCGTTTTCTGTTCGATCCATCATTAGTAACGTGTTATAAGCAGCTGTTAAGTCCCGATTAGGGTAATTCATGTATTTTGGACAGGCTGAGGACAACGTTGAAAAAATCGTCCCCTAGCTTCCTTAAAAAGCAATTGATTATTTTGCAAAGTTACCAATACGCTTATAATATGATTGTACATTGCGTTCCTGGTGACAAAAACCTTAACGGAAGCATTTTAAGCTGAGAAAATCGCAATTTACGATCGCCTGTAAAAATTGCATTTTGGACACCGAATATATGTTTTGGACACCCTCTGGTATATATAATTTGGACAGGACAATTATCTCAATGTTAAGCCATGAATACTGCTAAATCATGGAAGTAGCATAAATTAACAAATATTTTCTTACAAATAATCAAATTTCTCCGCTTAACAGGCATCTATTTTGATACAGTTTTTGTTAAAATCGAGGAAATATCGCCAGACCCACATAATACGCCTCCAAGTATGCAATCACACAGCATCTGCATGCAGCTCGTCAAATGACCAAAATATATTAACAGTAGAAAACTAGTAATGTATTTTGGACACCACCTATTTTAAGCGTTCTAAATGAATGTTAAGAGATTGGCTGCCTAATGCTTCTTTATTGAACATTGTTCATTGTAATAAGGCTTTCAAATTTCTTACAATTATTAATTCAACGATTTTGAGGTGAATATTGTATTCGACTGTGAAGTGTATGGCGTCTTGCATACCTGTGCATTTGAGGGGTTTTAGTGAAGTAATTTACATTTTCGATAATTTTGAAGTAAATTCTTAATTGTTAAGCGTATTTTCAACATAAGTCATCAGAATAGGGTCTGTTTGATCCAATAATCGATATTGAGAAGTATCTACTTTTATTAGCTCTTCGGAACAAGGCATACATCGCCGTGCATGTCCAAATTATATACATGTCCAAATTATATTTTTTACCCTATATTTCAACAGCTCCTGAACATGAGATGGGAAATGTTTTGCCAACAGATGTATCATTTTCTCTTCGGTTGGTGGTAATTCTAGATACTGTGCGTTGACCAAAAATCGGGTGAAGTACGCTGACATGCTTGATTTTCGTCCTTTCTGCATATATGCTCCATTCATCATTTTTGTCATAAAATCTCGCTGTTCTGAACATCCCCAAAATCGCCTCAAAAACAAATGCTTGAAAGTCGCCCAACTGTCGAACTGATACTGGAACGCGCGGAACCAAAGCTTTGGCTCTCCTCTCAAACATTCGTATACTGCACTAATTCGTTCCTTATCCTTCAGCTCTCGACGTTCCATTTTCACGTACTGATCAAATCTATCCAAAAATTCAGCAGCAGTGAAATGCACACATCTACCGTCATAATGTGGTTTGACGACGTTGTTTGATCCAATGACTATTGTTTTCGCTACAGCTGCTACAGGTGGTGTGATAGACAAATCGTTGGTTCTCTCGTTTGACGGTGTTAGCTCACTTGTTGTAGTCTCTACCGGCGTGTGTATATCCATATTCACTTGAGTTATCGTATCTGCTGCTGATGTGGTTTGGTCATCTGGTCCATTACCCATTAGACTGCTATTGAAGATTGCAAAAAATATGCGTTCTAATTTCTGCAAACCTGCCTCCAAGGCCAGTAAACGCTGTTCTAAAGATGTGACATCCATGATGGGAATCGGTTGATCCCGGTTGAGCCCCCACGTTGTAACGAAAAGAGTGATTTGTAACAGATTTATTTCTTAGTAAAGGTACAATAACAATTTATGGAAAGAGTGCGAATACGAAAGGCGACCGAGCAAGCGACGGTTCAGGCCTACACTGGCCCATCGTCAAACAAAATGATCGTACGGTACGCTTTGCGAGGGAGGTTCAAAATGTTTTGTTACACATCTGATTAGTATAGCGCAGTTTCGAGTTCGAAAGAAATCGCTCAAGAAACTTCTTGACTGATTCGAATCCTGGCAGAAACTTTCTTCGGTGACTGCCATTTGACATTTCTTCGCTACTGCATACTGCGATCGAAGAAAAACCGGTTTCTTGAGCGATTCAGGCAAGGAATTTCCCATGCATCAAGATAGGATGAGAAATTCCTTCTAAACTGCAAGCAGTCCTTATGGGAAGAAATGTCACTTTTCCTTGAGGAATAATTGAACGGAATATTTTTCCGCAAGGAAAAGTGACAGCTCCATTTGATTTGCCCGGCAGGCATTACGAGCGTTACACAATTTTAATTTCTTTCCAGCTGCAAGAAATTTTGACAACGAAATCATTTCTTGACCGTTTCTTGTCCTATCCTTTTCCACAGTACTTTTCAGGTGCGTACTACACTTTAACAGTCACAAGATGCAAGTTTGATTTATTTTTTTTTACGCTTTGGCGCTAAACTGCATCACAACCTTGCGTTTTATTGCCAAAAAGTGCAACCATACATGCATCTTGTCACTCAATTCGAGTCCATAGACGGACAAATAAATACAGCGGCCGTTCGCTCGTTGCAAAATGTTTACATTGCAACGAGCGAATGTCATTCGCTAATAGGACGCAATCAGTGAAGTACTAGATTGAAAGTAGTGAGCTGGATTTTTGTATGGTGAGATGATCAGTTCTCCATTTCTGCAATGAAATGGTGCAAACAACGTGGGTTATATGGTTTCTTGCCTAATTTGATGCTGTTTGAGCAAAAGTTTGGGTAACTGTGTTGTTGTATTATTTATTTCTTGCAACTTCAACAACACAGTTACCCAAACTTTTGCTCAAACAGCATCAAATTAGGCAAGAAACCATATAACCCACGTTGTTTGCACCATTTCATTGCACAAATGGAGAACTGATCATCTCACCATACAAAAATCCAGCTCACTACTTTCAATCTAGTACTTCACTGATTGCTTCCTATTGCAACGTCACTTTGACACTAAAGTGCATCAAAATGCATTGACAGCATGACTGACAGCACAAATTTGATACTTGATTGCTTTTCAATTGCAAAAACTTGTCAAATTTTACAATTAGCGGACTTGCAACTAAAAAGCGTTGCAACGAGCGGGTTTGCAACGAGCGAACGGCCGCTATATATTTGTCATTGTAGTTTGACATTTATCGAAGGTTGACATGATTCACGTGTTGTTGGTCATTTGTCCGGCTTGTTTGGCCAAATATTTGCCATCATTGCAAACAGTCTAATGGCACTTTTATTTGAAGAAAAGATAATTGATGCAGGGGAATCGATCATGTTACTCGCCCTTATGTAAACTGAATCTAGAAATATTTGTTTTTCGTGATTTTTGGACCCCGCTGCCGAACTCTCACCACAATATGTTCCCACCAGTCATAATAATATTATACATTACAATGCAAATGCATTAGTTCGTTTCGCTGCCAAAATTTTCAGTCGCGGTTACACATGTTGGGATGGTGCATGGGATAATCGGTTTGTTCACTTGCTGCTTCTTTTGTTGTATCCAGTGCCAAAAACATTCAGCCCAATGATGTTCAATTAGTGCGAAAACGCACACAAATAAACGAATGTCCAGTGGTGAACTAAATGCGCTATATAAAAAGCATTGCAAGATGCAATACATCCATACTTGCCACCTGCGAACAGCTAAGTAATTTTGAAGCGGAATCATTACTTGTTCTATCTTTTTGCACAGTATGCACGAAGTGGAGAATGACCCAACTAGTGCATAAGTAGCTCTCGTGCTTTAGCGCCAGACGGGCGTGTTTGCAATGATAGATTTCTCTTCATCGACTTACTCTGTTTAATAATTTTGAGGACGAATCATTTTCATCTCGTTAGTGCAGATGAAAAAAAAATATAGTAGGTAGGTACTGAGTTTCTTACCTCGATTGTCAAAAATAACATTTGGCAGTTCGCGGCTTGATCAGTTTCGGATAAGCAAGATTACAATACATTAGGATTAGAGGTTGCATACTTCATTTTTGTATTCTAAGCAATCTAAGCCATTGAGAGACAGACGTCTCACTATACTCACTTCTTATTCATCTTTTAATGATTAGCACAAATCAAGGTTTAAATACTCTGTAGTTCGCAAAGCATGTACATCGATTTTGCTTCTATTTGACGTTTGCTCGCTTTCACCACCTAGTGAGGGCTTTGTGAAACACAGCGTGATCAGCCTTGAACATTATTTGTTTCCGTGACGACGACTCAATCGCAATTTGTTTCAAGTGTTACGTCTGCTGGTCTGTGCTTTGGATTTTTTGACCAGAGTTCTTTTCGTTCCAAAATATGCGTTTTTAAATGTTCAACGATTCCGTTCTGGCAGTTGAATGCCAGGCAGCATACATGGCAAATATATGGTTGATATCCTGTTGATAAGATGACAGTCATGAAATTTAAATCAATATGATCATCTTCAAATACGCACCAGTGTGAACTCGTATGTGACGCTGTAAATGTAGAATATCGACGAAACTTTTGGAACAATGATCACAAGTGAACGCACGATCGTCGGCATGTAGCCTTTGATGGTTCTTTAAATTCGAAGTACTATTAAATGCCTTGTCACACTTGGTACATTTGTATGGCTTTTCACCTAACGGGAGAGAAATGTGTTGATTAATGACTATGAAAGACAAGCTACTTTTAATATGTTCATACCTGTATGCACTCTAATATGCTTTCTGAGATTGCACTCCTGGTTGAAGGTTTTAGGACACCTATCACACTGATATAAACCTTGAGGTCCGTGTACTTTCTGAAATATTTTTTTTTTCGAATATCAATATCATTATTGCATTACAACGCGAAACCAGTATTTTACTAACCATATGTGACTTCAAATGCGGCGCACAATAAAAAGTTTTATCGCACAACTCGCAAGAGTACGGTCTTTCTCCCAGATGTTTGCGAATGTGGTATTTTAAATTATTTCCCTGGACAAACATCCGATCACAGTACGGGCACTTGTGTTGCTTATCGATTTTGTGCATTCGCATGTGTTCTCGCATGTACGTCACAACGCGACCACAAATTTTGCATTCCTGGGGCACTTTTGCTTCTTTACCTTCACCTTCCGGTCGAATCTTTCGGGGTCGCCCGATTTTGCGCTTCTCTCCGGTAGGGTTTGGCTTCTTTTTGACTGCTTTGCGTTTCTTTAAAGGTTTTTCGTCCTCTGAACTAGCTTTACTGGGATCGCTATCAAATTTGGCATCGTCATCATCGCCTGCCCAATCGTAGTCACTTGAATCACTCCCATGATCGCTTTTAGCCGTTGGTTTTTTAGCTGATTTTCTAGTCACACGAGTACTGGGAACATTTTCTTTTTCATTTTCAATTGGCTCAACTTTGTCTTCGTTAATTTCTATGACGTTTGAGTCCTTGGCTTCGGGAGGTTTCTTCCCCTTACGGCCTCCTTTTCCTTTCGGTTTCTGTTCTTTTGGGGTTGATTTGTCCGGAATTTCATCTAAGCTGATTTCCAACTTGACGTTTACATCTTCGAAGACATCTGTAACCTCTTCGGCAAGCGTATCACTAGCCATGGGATCTTGAAAGCTAAACGGGTCGTAATCCAAGGCATTCTGGTCCGGTTCATCCTTTATGACAAACTCAACCACTTTCGGTTTTGCATTTTCATCGAATGCATCAATACGTTTACGGCAGGACTCACAAATGGGAGATATTAGACCACAGACTGGAGTGACCTATCAAAATATATAGATAAGGATGATACTCAATGTGCACAGCAAAAAAAAAACAGTGACACAACAGAAATCTAATCAAAAGTATCACGTTTAATCTTGAGTAGCTTTGTGAACAGTATTTTTTTAATAGTGTGTCAAAAGGGATTATAATTGAACGAACTTATTTACTCTATTTTCACCTCGAGTGGCATTCAGAAATGGTTAATTCTTGTGTTACACAATTTGTGGTGTCGTGGTGTCTTCACAAAAGTATTTCGTTTAAAAAAAATCACAAAACCTATATACTAAAAATTAAGGGGTGCGACACTAGTTTTCCCAAGCCAAAATATCCCAAAGAAAGCCGAAAAAACCGGTTTTTCTTCTTTATGGCTCTATGTCCCCACTGGGACTTGGATTGCTTCGCTTCAACTTAGTGTTCTTTGAGCACTTCCACAGTTTTTAATTGAAGGGCTTACATTTTGTATATTGTGAAGCAAGCACAATGATACTCAATGCCCTGGGAGTCGAGGTAATTTTTCCAACTGGAACGGGAATCGAACCCGCCGTCTCCGGATTGGCGATCCATAGCTTTAATAACTAGGCTAACTGGAGACCCCAACTTTTGCGGATTTCACAGGGGTTTTTCGTCTTTTTTTGCTTTTCTTGGAATATTTCGGCTTAGAAAAACTAGTGAAGCCCAACCAAAAATAGTAGAGGTGAAGACAAAATTAAAATAATTAAATCAAATTATAAACATCATCGCGATAACGCAATTTACTTGGCTCAATCAGTAAATATGTAAGTTTTAGGGATTTTAATGTGCAATTAGCATGCTTAGCTGGATTCTAGATTTAGATCTAGAGTTATCATTATTCAATGGAAGTTTATGGCGATTTTATTGTATATTTTTATCAGGGTCGGCTCCCATGTAACGAAGTAGCATGTTCCTTTTCATCGTCGGTCCGATGCCGAAAATCTGGAGCGCACCTTCGAAGCGTTTTACCCATCGCCCCCACTTCGACTTGTGTTTATCGAATGCCTCAAGAACAAAGGTAGGCGGTATGATCGCAGCAGCAGCGACGGCTCCACCGCCGACAGCATTCTCATCAGCAGGGTCTTCCGCCATCTTCCACTTTGTCGCAGCTCACAAGTACGCCGACGCACCCGATTGCGGTAGCAGCAGCAGCAGCACGTACACCAACGCAGAGATTTGTGTGTACCTACTGATTCCCGGGTTGTTGCACAGCGGAACCTCCAACAACAACCCTTGCAAGTATGGGTGTGAGGTCGTACAATTCAGGTGTCAAATGCAAGGTTTGTACAAAGAAGATAAAGCAAATCATAACAGAATCCCAAGAGAAATCCTTGAAAGAATTCTTGGAGGAACCAAAGGAATGCTTTGAAGCAATCCCAACAAGAACTTTAAGACTTTGGTGGAATCCCATCAGGAACTTCTGGACAAATTCTAAGAGGATTTCTACAATGATATCTTCATTAATGATGGCGTCCATTAGCATTTCTAATATGAGCAGTGATTTGCAAACAAACGAAATGAAATTTTTATGACATTTCCCATCCTTGATCTTCAGGATTGCCTCCAGGAATAACTGATGGGACTATAGAATTTCATGCTGTGAAGAAATGCCTTCAAGCACTCATCCAGAAATGTCTGCAAGGGTTCATTGAAGAATTCTTAAGGCTATCACAAGAAACTCTTGCTAGGATTCCTCTAGCAATTCAAGAAACCCTGGAAGAACTTCAAAAGGACCAGGAATCCCAGAAGGAATCCTAGGATGGATGTTTGGAGCATAAAATCGATAAAATCAAAATTGTTACTTGGGATATTTAATATTGTTTAATTTTTTTACACAACAGAATGTATTGTTGTATAACCATACAATAACAATAAAATTAATTGTTGCAATTAAGATGCCGGCACGCAGGTTCAAATATTTGGAAAATAAATAAAATAAACAATTTTTTTTCTTGAGTGCATTTCTTGTCAAATATTTGACCACAAGTACACAGTCAAATATCTCACTTTAGATTTGACTAGGAGTGAATCAGATTCTGTTTCATACTAATAAAAATAAATAATTATTAGATAGATTCAAACAAGATTTTTGAGCAATATTTGGACAAATATTTAACCATGCGTACAGGATGTTTACTAAAAACATGGAAGCCGGGAAGCAACCACAGATCTGAATTGAGATTATTTTAAACGGTTTTATCACAGAGAACAGACATTCAGGCTAGAACAAATTTCATTCGGTAAGTTGTGTAAGGATTTGAATCTTTACTCGAGTAAGGTTGCAAACCAATACACGATGACAACACTAACGCCACCAAACACCATATTGCCACAGTCAGTGGTGAATTGAAACATTTCAAGTGGTGAATAAAATTAGTATGGGAAATTAACCGATTGCAGCGCCACGCTATTGCCACATGTGTTGCCGATTTCAAATGTCCGTTAAATTCCTTACACAGTTTCGGAACTGGACTTGGATGTCTGTTCTCTGTGGTTTTATTAATATGACGTATTGTACATCCGATCGCCCCTCGAAGCCTACGAATTCCCACCGCGTTACCATCATGTTCAAAAACCGTGAACAGCGGTGAGCGGTCTGCGGATGTTTTCCTCGCGATGTAAATAAACTAGTACTGCACTCTCTTTACCTATCCATCTTGCAGCGCATCGGGAACTTACCTCTACTTTGGTGCATTTGTAGATTTTGTTCAACATCCGGGTATCGTCTGCGTTGCAAAAGATCGATTCCATGTCCCCCTCAGACGAGCCGCATATTTTACATGCATTTTCCGTTTTAACAAACGGGCTGAAATAGGCCAAAACCAACACGAAATCAATATCATCGCAGACTGGTAGCAAGATCCATAATGGATGGCCAATCGATGATCGCTCTCAGAACGCCGAATACCCCAAGTTCCGACCCATTCCACCTATGGCTTACCTATCGACATCTGTTAAACCTGCCATATCTGCATTTGAATCCTAAATTCACTAGTAAAACATAATTTTCACAACAGAAAACAAGTCTGAGACTACAAAACTTTTCGCGACGACGCGACTTTCGGCTCCGCGGCTGAGATTTTTGTTGACGTTTCGGCTCTGCAAGAGGAACGTTACGTTAGGTAACGCCTTCATCGCCCGCTAGCATCATCACAGACAAACAGATGAAAACACGCGAAATTTCCAACGACCACCTGGAGGGAAACCTGGGATTCCCACAAGAATTGGGTTCTTTAGGGGTATCCGGATTATTTCCTAATCGGATTCTCCGCCCAATAATTAGTCAAAATCCAAAATTGCATAATTTTCGGAGTCCGGGAACTATTTTTAAAATGCATTTAAAGTTTGTATGGGGATTTTTTTTGTTCGGGTCGAACTGTCACTTTATCGATTGAACTGTCATTCTATCCACAAAAATGAAAACTGTTTTGTTAATTTAACCATCAAAACAAAGTTATCGGAATCCAATAAAATCACGTTATACTCAGAAAAATGAGCTCTTTCGATTAGGCTATACAAAATAGCAATATTTTATTCACTAAAGAACCCAAATCTAGATCTAGATCTACTGGGGTGTTTCCTGCCTATGATCGCATTATCAGTCCCATATGAATAGGAAACCCAGCAAATATGGGACTGATATGCGGTCATAGGCAGTTTCATGTGATTGCAGCAACTATAGTATGGGTAGTCTTTTCTTTTTTTTCACTCATTCTACCTGATAAGCACGAGAATAAGCGAGACGAAAGACGGGTAATTCCAGCTGGAGTTCCAGTTTTTCGTTGAGATTCCTTTAGGCACTTTCGCTGGTATTGATCCAGGAATACAGATAGATTCCATCAGGAAGATTTGCAGGGATACTTCAGCCAATTTATGCTGGAAATCCTCATGGAAATTGTGGAGGACTCCACAGCTGAAAATGCTTAAGAAACCCCAGTGATGATTGCTAGAGAAATCCTAGTAGGAATATCTTTTGATACCTACTTTATTGTTCGTGCAGTTGAAAATCGGAATTTTTGACACGCGAAAAACGATTTTTCTCCTAAACCACCTAAACGTGAAAAGTCTACGTGATTTTATTTGTTTTTGATCATCTCGACGAAGCCGTGTAGAGTGCGATGAGAGAAATACGAATGTAGGCCACCCCGGAAAGATGCAGGTCAGATTACCGTAAATCAGTGGATGAGTTCAACACTATTCTTTCTGTAAATATTTGCATCAGAGCGTTCATGATTAACAAAAATTTTAATCATGATTAATCATTGGTGATTAAAATTCCAATTTTGGTGATTATTGATTATGATTAATGATTAATTTGATTGTTAGGATGATTAAAGATTATGATTAATGATTAAAATGGGTTTTATCTGTGATTATTGATTATGATTAATGATTAAAAATGGATCATTGATTAAAAATCATGATTAATCATGACTAATCAATCACAAAAAACTGTAAATGATTAAAATATATTTATTATTAAACACGTGTTTGAAGATTCAAAAGTAAAAGGTAACTCTGTCCGGGAGATTTTTGAAAAAAGAATCATAAATTATATTATTTAGAACAGCATTTGAACCACTTTAAATTTGATCATATATTTTATATGATGAATCATTTTTGGTGATGAATGATTAATGATTGATTAATATTTTTTCTGATGATTATGATTACTGATTAATGATTAGATTGCAAAAACAGTGTGATTAAGATTAATGATTAATGATTAAATGAGATTTTTTTGTGATTATGATTAATGATTTTGATTAATCTTAATCATTAATCCCCAGGTAACCAATAAGCATTTAAATAAGCTGTATTTCAGCTATAAAACTGCATTATATCTGCTTGCTGCTGTATCATAGCAGTTCGACTGCTGAATTGCTCTGAATTAGCAATTCAAATGCTGCTTAAAATCTGACAGCTGTTGTGTAGCATTTCAAATGCACGATATTTTTTGGTTAACAAGCATCCTAACTGCTACTTTATTGCCATAAAACTGCTCAGAGAGATGAGCGATGCTAAAACTGTTACACATTTCAACTTTTCAATTCATGTACCACGGCTAGAGGATCCATTACCATTCAGATGTCCTATCATTTAGCAACAAAGTAAATCAATGAGAGAACAAATATTTTCCAAATAAATCGCATGGAATAAGAAACCAATTATGCCATCGTGTATTATGTGGATGGTTTAATTATCAGCACTTGTCCGAGCAGTTGTCCGGGCACAGCAAAATAACTGCCGGTGTGGTAATCAAGCCTTTAATAGATCAAAAAATCAACGCACATTATCTGATCGTTCATAGCTCGTTCTGTAGCGCGGCTCAGCATCATCATCTGCCAGAGGATTGTGGGATCGAATCCCAATTTCAGCGGGAACAGCAAAAAACAACTGCAAAAATAATCAACAGCCCCCAAAAGTCGCACAGGAGAGTGTGAGTAAAAATAGAAAGGGAAGAATATGAAGCGACTGAAATGCGCAGGGGAAATATTTTTGTTTATGTTCGATTTTTTGGGGATAGGAAAGATAAGCATTTAATCAGCCGTATATTGGGCCAAAACCTGCATTAATTTAGCACTTATGGCGCATATACGACATATAAGCATTTAATAACCAGCAGTAAAGGCGCATATAGTGCTAAATAAATGCAATTTTAACTGCTTATTGGTTACCTGGGTCATGATTAAAATTATGATTAATCATTAACGCTCTGATTTGCATTTAGGGGAGTTTTCTCCTCTTCTCTCATCGTAAACGCAGGGATTTGGCCGAATCACGGAGTCAAAGAAAATACCGTCTTGCTCCAGTTAGTTTACTACAACGAATGATGTTTATTCATTTTTCTCTCTACACTCATAAGATTGGTAGTTTGGTAGACAGGTCGTACAATTCAGGTGTCAAATGCAAGGTTTGTACAAAGTAGGTAAAGCAAATCATAACATCTTTCCCTTCCTTAAAGAAAATTCTGTTGCTTAACTGTCTACACATTACAGGTCCAATCTATGCGGAGCCTTTCTTTCTCGAGTTGATCTTCTAACTGTCTCACCAGCATTATATACCAAGGTTCTAGACTTTACACTCCGCTTCTCTTGTACCCTTGAACCTGTTCCCGCATCGTTGATCGCAGTACTGATAAGAGTAGTTTGTCGAGAAATGAGAGGTGTTGACATATTTTGAGCAGAATCGCCTTCGGTAACATCTGATTCTGGTTCAGTAATGTCCAGTTTCGCTTTTACCTGAACTACAGGCTGATAGTCCTGGGATCCTGGCATCAACATTTCACGATGTCGCTGGATATCATCTGGAACCTGTTCACGCAGTTCAGCACGCTGAGTAACGGGACCTGGCACTGGTCCCGGCTTCAATTGATCGACATGCCGCTTCCACATTCTACCGTCATCCAACTCGATCATATAGTGGAGCTTCCCGACTCTCTCAACAACAAAACCGAACCTCCACTTTTCTGATTGTGACATAAAATCCCGTGCAGCCACTCTGTCATTGATCATGAACGAACGCATCGACTTTTCCTCCCCTCGAAGATCCTCGTGTGTTGACCTTTGTTCATCCTGGCTGGGAATTGTCCTTGAACGTCTGGACATACCTTTCCGCCTGACCATTCGTCGCGGGATGGTATGGTGCTCCCATCTTATGCACAATTCCGTTTCTCTTGAGAAACTTTTGAAACTGGTCCGACATAAATTGAGTTCCTCGATTCGTCACTAGAACTGATGGCAACCCAAATACAGCGAAAAACTCCCTCATCTTTTCAATCATTGT
Organism: Aedes albopictus; assembly: GCF_035046485.1. Classification (NCBI taxonomy): domain Eukaryota; kingdom Metazoa; phylum Arthropoda; class Insecta; order Diptera; family Culicidae; genus Aedes; species Aedes albopictus. Next base: position 416,214,071 of record NC_085137.1, read on the forward strand.
TTCCGTAGTCATATCCGGGATAACCTTCACTTCAGGCCATTTGCTGTGAGCATCGACTATGATCAAGAAATACAGCCCCATAAACGGTCCTGCAAAATCAGCATGAATCCTTTGGAACGGCTCTGAAGGACGTTCCCAGCAATGAACTGGTACTTTAGCGGGGATTGATCGAACGCGAGCACAGTCCACACAGTTCCGAGCTATCTCCTCTATATCCCGATCAATATTCTCCCACCAACAGTAGGACCTCTCCAACGACTTCATCCTGGATACTCCGAAATGACCAGCATGCAGTTCGTTCAAAACACGACTGCGAAGGGTTGGAGGAACGTATATACCCGAATTCCGCGCATCAAACACGAACCCTGCAAACTGAATTCTTTCTGATCCACACCAAACCTGAAACGACCTTCCAGAGTACGACCCGACTTCAACGCTTGAATCAGTTCTTTGACACTTCTATCCCTAGTAGTAACCTCACCGAGTTCTTTGGAGTCTACCGGAAGCGTTTCAATCTGACTAACCTGAACAACATCGACTTCCTCTACCTGATTTCGATTACTTCGATCAACAACCGGTAAGCGCGACATTCCGTCAGCATTTCCATGATCCTTAGAAGCACGGAAGCGAATTTGGAAATCGAAAGACTCAAGGAAGACCGCGTAATGCTGCATACGCAATGCGCAGAGTGTTGGCAAACCTTTGTCTGGCGAAAATATCTGTACAACAGGCTTGTTGTCCGTAACCAAAATAAACTTCCGCCCAACGAGATACTGATGGAATTTCCGAACACCAAAGATAATCGCGTACGCCTCTTTGTCTACCTGACTATACTTTTGATGAGCAGCATTGAGTGTTTGCGAAGCGTACTGAATTGGCCGTTCGCTACCATCTGGGTAAATGTGACTCAATACTGCCCCCACTCCATATGGCGAAGCGTCCGTAGCTAGAACCAGTGGCAACTTTGCATCATAATGCACCAACACACGTTCCGACTGCATCTCTGATTTCACCCATAGAAAAGCTCGCTCGCAGGCATCAGTCCACACAAATGGGGTCTTGTCCTTCAGTAGGTTATTTATTGGATATGCTTTCGTACTCAGATTTTTCATAAATCTGCCGTAATAGTTTACGAGCCCTAAAACGCACGGACCTGTTAACGATTCTCTGGACGTGGCATGTTTTGGATGGCATCGACCTTCTGCTTCATCTTGTGAATCCCATGCTGATCAACGATGTACCCGCAATACTCGATGCTATTGGCGAAAAACTCACATTTCTTGACATTTACCCGCATATTGTGTTCATGAAACCTTTTTAGTACCTCACGCAGCCGATTCAAATGTGTTTCATCGTTTGGACCCGTAACTTCCACATCGTCAAGAAATACCGTGACTCCAGGAATTTCCTGTAGAATTTGAGAGATCTCCCTCTGAAAGATGGCTGGTGCAGAAGCGACTCCATACATCAGCTTTGTTGGCTGATACAGACCAAGATGGGTATTCAACGTTAGCATTGGTTGATCCTCTTGTCTAACTGACATTTGCAAGTATGCTTGAGTCAGGTCTAACTTGGTGAATTTCTGTCCACCTGCCATGTTATACTTATGACACACATGTGATACAAGAATCACTGTACAATTGCGCTTGAAATGAGTGCCATACTGAAAATTCTCTCAGTTCAAGTCAGTCTTGTTAGAATTTTCTTGACACTGCGTACCGTTGTACAGGAATCATACTCGTATCACATGTCTGTCCGGGGTATTAGAGAACATCTCGTTGATCGTAGGAAGTGGATGTTCGTCGACTACCAAACTCTTGTTCACAGTGAGTTTGTAATCCCCGCACAAACGAATTCTGCCCCCAAATTTCATTACTGGTACGACCGGTGTGGCCCATTCACTACGATTAACTTTCACCAAAACACCTTTCTCGACCATGCTATGGATCTCTTGTTCTACGGAATCACGAATCGAAAACGGCAGTGGCCGTGCCTTGAGAAAAACAGGCTTTGAATCCGGTTTGAAGTGCAAAGCGGCTTGTATAGGGAACTGCATGAAATTCTCCCCTTCTCTTTCACTCTTACAGAAATTTTGTAAACAACAAGGCCAAGAAACGTCAAAATCCCATACAAAATCGAAACAGTGCAGTGCCCTATACCTTCAATGTTACCCATCGATTCATCGAATACGGAAGGAAACTCTTCAATCAATTCCTTAACCGCTGCTGGGAGAGGAGCATGCAAAGTGATTTTGTCAACGGAACTAACAGAACCCCCCAGGATGTCATTCCAGTCCAACCGTAGAGCTCGCATCCACTCACGTCCCAGTAATGGATGCCGCCTTCCCTCCACTACAAACAAACGCAAACGTTCCGTCTGGTTTCCGTACCCAACTTCCATCTGAATGACGCCAATGACCCCGATTTTGTTCCCACAGTAACTACGCAGTTCAATATCTGTTGATTGCAATGGCAAATCGTTCAAAAACTTGGCCTTGTCAGTACTACTGATCAACGATACCGGAGATCCGCTATCAACCTCAAACTGAACTAGTGCTCCCCCCCCCCCACACTAACCTTGAGAAAAATCTTTGACAAATCATTAGACCGGTGTTCCAACTTACATACATCAACAACATACACTCGGTCTCCATCTGAGCACTCTGATTCAGATACATCATCTTCAACTTCAACAAGGTTTGTTGAGTGTTTCTTCGTTCGGTTCTGATTCCTTCTTATTTGAGAACGGTTTGCATTGGAGCTGAGGCACACCCGCTTCAAATGGCCCTTCTTCTTGCACAGGCCGCAGATTTTGTTTTTATGTTCACACTTATCAGCCAAGTGTGCCTCACTTCCGCAGCGGAAACATGTAAACTTGTTAGTAGGATTAGTTACCTTCGTGGCTGCTGAATCCCTTCCGGTGTGAAGCCTCTTACGATCCATCAAATTGACTTCCTGCATCCGTCGATTCAGCACTTCCGCACCCTCGCCGGATGCCTCCATATAGCGCGATCTGCTTAGCCTTGTCAAAAGTTAGTCTCTTCTCTTCGATCAGTCGGCTCCGGATCCTCTGGTTCCGCAGACCGAACACCAACTGATTCCGTAGTCCTTTCTGCAAGTAATCTCCAAACCCGCAGTACTTGGCTTCTCTTTTTTTTTTACTAGTTCGTTTATTTAAAGGCTCATTCGCCGAGAGCAGCTTTACAGAGCCGAATTTCATGGTTAATCATAGCTTACATAATTATAAAAATTATTTCTTTTATTTTTTGAGCACACTTTTTTATTGGACGGGTTGTCCAAAACACGTACCGCCGCATGATTCGTGTTTGGGGAACACTGGTCATCATTGCAAGATTTCTTTGTTTCGATTTCCTTCGTGTTTTTCGATCGACGTAGCTTGTGTGTGACCACATTGTAATCCGTCGATGAATTCGATGCATTGTCGTCGACGTCTGTCCAATCATCATCGTATTGTTTTCCTTCTTCAGTAGTAGGTACGGTCGCTGGTGTTGCTGGTGCATTTGGAACGGGATGAGATGATTTGTTCTGCTGATTGTTTATCGATGGGAAATCAGACGGTTTAAACAAACCATTGGCAGATGATGGTGCCGGTGGGGGTTCAGCAGAGTTGGTATGCGAGCATTTTTGACCCGGATGAGTTGGTTGGTTACATCGTCCACATAACTTGGGTTGATTGGGGTAAACGACCATTGTGTCTTCGTTTTGTATGGTGATGATAGAAGGAATATTCCTAAACAAATTCATTCTAAGGACCCGTACACCGTTCGGCATGCCGGGGAAGTACTGCCTCCAGGTTTCATCCCTTATGGAGATCACTTCTCCAAACTTGAGCATTGATTCGGTGACAGCTGCGTTGCTTACCGACGGGGACAGGTTGAGCACGCGAACAATAACTGCATCACAGTCGAGATAAACAGGAATACGGAACTCTTTGTTGTCACAAAGCATTGTCCGTTTCAAGTTGTGCTCTGACTGGTAGCGACTGGCAATTTCTTTTGAAACCATTTCAATGAGCACACAATTGCGTAGATGGTGCAACTGGATGCTCCTGACCTCCTCATATTGGAGTTTTATTGCTTGCTCCAAAAAAGAGTGCACTTTCCCGATTTCTGGGCGAATCGGGAGAACACTAAAGTCGATCACTAATGTATTATTTCGCACACCGTACATTTTACTCGAGTAATGACCGAAAGCAAGCGAATTCGAAAAGCGCGTCCGACGTACTTGATGTGTGTCTATCCATACTTGGCTTCTCGCTGCAGTGCCGTTATGTATTCTGCAACGGTTTCGCCTTCACGTTGCATCCACTGGCGAAACTTCCACAGCACCACCTCTCTAACGGCTCTGGATCGAAGTACTGCTCCAGCAACGTAACGATTTCGTCGTAGGTTTTGGCTTCCGGATCTTCTGGGGAGAGATGGTCGCAGAGCAAATTGTATGTCTCCCCTGATAAAAAAGATCATAGAGATACAACAGAATGTATTGTTACAACACGCTGAAATGAATGGTAGTTACCATGATTTCAATTGTTTAAAACGATAGAGTAACAACAGACCCTATGGTTTTCCACCATAGCATGTATTGTAAATGTCACTTTTACAATAGAAAATGGGGGTTGTTATGTATCTTTACCATAAAAAAATCCAAATTTTCTGGAGCAAATTCAAGTCAACCATTCAATTTATGGTGTTTTTATTATTGAAATCTCTAGTGCCATTCATTTTATTGTGCACATATTGTAGTTCCAATACATAATTTTCAGCAGGAAAATACGTACACAATATGATTTGTTGTTGAACAATCAACTTTATCATTATTCAATGGAAGTTTATGGCGATTTTATTGTATATTTTTATCAGGGTCGGCTCCCATGTAACGAAGTAGCATGTTCCTTTTCATCGCCGGTCCGATGCCGAAAATTTGGAGCGCACCTTCGAAGCGTTTTACCCATCGCCCCCACTTCGACTTGTGTTTATCGAATGCCTCAAGAACAAAGGTAGGCGGTATGATCGCAGCAGCAGCGACGGCTCCACCGCCGACAGCATTCTCATCAGCAGGGTCTTCCGCCATCTTCCACTTTGTCGCAGCTCACAAGTACGCCGACGCACCCGATTGCGGTAGCAGCAGCAGCAGCACGTACACCAACGCAGAGATTTGTGTGTACCTACTGATTCCCGGGTTGTTGCACAGCGGCACCTCCAACAACAACCCTTGCAAGTATGGGTGTGAGGTCGTACAATTCAGGTGTCAAATGCAAGGTTTGTACAAAGAAGATAAAGCAAATCATAACAGAATCCCAAGAGAAATCCTTGAAAGAATCCTTGGAGGAACCAAAGGAATGCTTTGAAGCAATCCCAACAAGAACTTTAAGACTTTGGTGGAATCCCATCAGGAACTTCTGGACAAATTCTAAGAGGATTTCTACAATGATATCTTCATTAATGATGGCGTCCATTAGCATTTCTAATATGAGCAGTGATTTGCAAACAAACGAAATGAAATTTTTATGACATTTCCCATCCTTG
>NC_085137.1:416219638-416242079 GCF_035046485.1 Aedes albopictus
ATTTGACGAAAAATGGTATTCATACAGTGACTGAAACTAATGGTGCTCGATAGGGGTTAACATCACGCAGAGTAAAAAAAATTAACTGTTTTCATAGTTTATCTCAAAACGTAAAAATAAAAACTTTGGTGAATTTTAAATACTTAGAGGTAGTGTAGAATTAGCTCTAACTTAAAATACACGTAAATAAAAACAAAAAAAAAAAATACTTAGAGGTAATTCACATATGACGTCCATGGTTTAGGGGTAAGGGGGCATCTGAGAAAGTGTGACACTCTTGTATTATGTATACGTATTTTTTTTTATCTGTATTAACGGAGTTTTTAGTCCTAGGCTAGTTAATCTCGGGTCTTTTTAATCTCGGGGCCCACACTTTACTTACCTTCCGAAGGAAGAACTCACATTTTGCGAGTTTGTTGGGAGTGGGATTCGACCCCAGGTCCTCGGCGTGATAGTCAAGGGTTCTAACCATCACACCAGGTCCGCTCCACAATTATACGTAAAAGCGTGACAGAGGGGGGGGGGGTGGTGGGTTCCAAAAATCCTGAAAACCGATGGACGTCATATTTGAATCGGACCTTATACTCGATGTTTTAATAATGGATCACTAAAATAACTAAAACGGCCGCTATGAAATGAACAGATAGCGCCACCGTAGCCTTGTGTGTTTGACGTAACTCGACTGCTGTCACTGTGTGACCGTCCATATACGGTGGCGCTTTTGTTTTGATACGGTGGGTAGCGGAAAAGTCGACTTCAATGATCCATTAGATTGAGTTTTTGTCATCAGTAATCCATTAAAAGACGACAAAGATGACATGGTATAGCACTTTGAATGCCGCATCCAAAAACGCGGTCGCTCGGAAGCTCGCAAATTTAAAATGCACGGTTCTAGAAGTTACACAGATTTGTGTACTACTAGATCAGCCTCACCGCTGTGTCAAATATACACAGTTACTTTTCCGGCTCTAGCGCTGGCATGAGAACAAAATTAACAATTATTTTTGCACTGATCGATTCCTAATAATGCATGTCATCGTTCAGAAAAAAAAAATAATTATGAGCTTTGCTCCCATACCAGCGCTAGAACCAGAAAAGTAACTGTGTACATTTGACACACGGGTGGAGGCTGATCTAGTAGTACACAAATCTGTGTACATTGTACACAAGCCTGTGTTGTTTCGTTTTAGGGTGTGGTCATCATTTTTGTGGATCAGGGCACCTGCTGTTAGATTTTCCAGATCTTGACTGTTAACCGGTGCAGACAGGTAACCAACTTTTTGAGAACCACCTTGATAAGTTTAGCTGCGATACCATTGTTATCAGCTGCTCTTTTGGTTTTAAAACATTCTAAAAGAATGAGATATCCAGAGGTTCCCAAACTTTTCGAGGCGCCCTTTGACATTTCCAAAAATGTCGCGGCGCACCAAAGTTTTTAACAAAGTTTTTTTTAATTTTGGGCAACTTTCACTTTACAGTGTGCAGGACAAAATCGTGAAACACTTCTCTAATATCATGTTTTCAGAAATCAATATTTGGAAAACTTACTATTTTTTTTTAATTTATTTTTCAAAATTAGTTTAAATATTTGTAAGATTTCAAAAATCATGTTAATTTCATCATAGAAGTTTTAAAAATAAGAAGAAACTCAGATGTAAAGATGTAAACAAGCTGCTGAATTTCAAAAATTCAGCCAAAAATTCTAAAGCGTTTGCAATAATTAAAGAATTCTTATTGAATGAAAATGACTACACAGAACTTGACCAAAGCTTTAACTTTTTGCGGAAATTGCAAAGCAACACTTTTATTTATTTTGGAAAATTTCGGCAAACTAGGACACATAAAGAGATTGTAAAGACCTGCCAGGTGGGCTTTGATTGAATTTATTTTCAGTAATTTCAACTTAACCCTTTGGGCCTGGATTGGCCATATATAACCCCATTGATGAAACCGAGCCACGGTGCTTCATTTACCGTTATTATCAAAAAAAATATACCATCAAAACCTGAAACGCCATTCTCTTTCTTCATCATTCCTACACCTCTGGACAAATTTTTAAAAAAATCGTTAGACGAAATTTTGAGTTACGCCCTTTTAAAGGGCCTAACCCCTAAAAAATGAGGGTTTCTATAGAAAAACATCATATTTCATAACAGAAGCATGTTTCTGCCATCAAAATTTGAAACGCCATTCTTTTTCTTCATCATTTCTACACCTGTGGACAAATTTTTAAAATAATCGTTAGCCGAACTTTTGAGTTACGCCCTTTTAAAGGGCCTAACCCCTGAAAAATCAGGGTTCCTATAGAAAAACATCATATTTCTAACAGAAGCATGCTTCTGCCAACAAAATTTGAAACGCCATTCTCTTTCTTTATCATTCCTACACCTCTGGATAAATTTTGAAAATAATCGTTGGACGAAATGTTGAATTACGCCCTTTTAAAGGGCCTTACCCCTAAAAAAAAATAGGGGTTTCTATAGAATACCATCATATTTCATAACAAAAGTATGCTTCAAAGTCCAAAATAATGAACAGTATCATTAACCCGTAAACACCCGGGACGATCTACTTTTGGTAGAAATGCAATATCTTCTTTGTTTTAAAACATTTTACCCCGGATTTTTTTTTATAGTTAAGGGGAATAGTTGTGCTAAGAAATGCATGGTACCTCCCCCCTTTGCACCCTCCCCTCTTTTGCGGGGAGCCGAAAATACGTGGCTTTTTTTTGTATTTTTTATAAATTCTGCATGTTTTTGCTCACATTTCATCGTTTTGCTAATCATCAATAGTTTTCACTGATCCTAGACATGCAATGTATTACTACCCACGGCGTGTGTATGGGAAAAGTTTATAACAAAAAAATAGGCATCGTCAAATTTTTCGCTATTCAAAAATAGAGGCTTTCAGCTTTCATTTGCAGGGTCCCTCAAAAAAATCCACCGAGGGATCCCGAACAACTTTTTCAGAATACTGTTTTTCCCCATACAAAATGCACGGTTCCAAATTAATCGCTATTTCTACTTAACAAACATACCCAATTTTTGTATGAAAAAGTTCCCCCGATAGAATATTTCGATGTTGGGCTTGAATGAAAGCTGGTAGCGTCAACTTTCACGTAGCGTAAAAATTAGCGATGCCCATTTTTTTGTAATAAATTTGTTCTACCAGACACACCGTGCTACCCATCATAGTCTGTTGAAGTTTTGATCCCAGAGCTATTCTAAGGCCTCCAAAACACTCCGAAGTTTGTGACACAAATGTAACATTCTCAACCAAATTTTATGCACGATGAATAATCAAAGAACATAGTCTACGGTACTCAAAAAGCCTCAAAGCACCCCTAGAAAATTCACGGTACATGACTTGGGTGATCTAGGTCATCCAAACTACTCTGGAATTCATTTTCTTAAGATCTGAAACATCTACCATCGTTTGTGTTCACTCTGTTCAAGAAATTTAGTCACGTTGATGTTCATTAGACCTCACTATGCTATGAGCAACTTGATATTGTGGTAGTTAGACATTCCGTGAAATACAAATGGCCTCCAATACACTTTGAAGTTTGGGTTACGATATCTACACACTGTATCATGCTTTAGTTGTGAAAAATATTCGTGGAATGTAGTCTATACTGATGATGGAACCTCAGTGCACATCTATAATGCTTTTGGTACACTCAAGGGATATTCCAGGCTTTCCAAACTATTCTGGAGTTAGGAACATCAAGGCCTACAGGCTCTACTCTTGTTTTTCTTCACTCTAACGGCATAATTCTTTCACGATTGTGTCTGTTACACCTCATTATATTACGAGTATCTCTATTTGTTGTTATTTGGGTGTCTGCTGGCATACAAATGGACCCAATGTATTTTGATGTATGGGTCGCAAACTTAGGATATTTTTATTGTAGCGAATGCTCGCGGAATATAATCTACGCTACTCTTAGAACCACAGAGTACAATTCTGATAACTTAGCAACAGTCACTTGGTGATCTAGGTCATCCAAACTGTTCTGGAGTTAAGACCTTCAGGCTCTACAAGCTCTACTCTTGTATCTCTTTACTTTATCGATGTAATTCTTCCACGATTACCTCTGCTGTATCTCATAATATGTTGAGTATTTCTTTGTGTTTCTTTTGCATCCACTGACATACAAATGATCTTTATGGTATTTGGAAGTGTCGGAAATTACCCGAGAACTCCTCTAGACGTTCCTAGGAAATTCCGCAGAAGTTCACCGTGATGTTCTCCAAGAATACTTCTACGAGTTTTAAGGGAATGTCTTAGGACTTCCCGTGAAATTCTTCAGGAGATTCCCAGCAGTTTCTCGAAAATTTCATCAGGAGGTATTCTGGAATTCCTCCGAAAGTTCCTCAGGAAAGCCTCCGAAAATTTCCCGAGGATTCCACGGGAGTCCCCTAGAATTCTTCCAAGAATCCCTCCAAGAATTTCAAAAACTCCTACTGGACCTTCCCTAAGAATTTCACCAGAGAACCCTCTAAGATTTCTGCCAATAATCTCTTCAGGAATTTCGCCAGAAATTCCTCCAGGGATTTTTCAAGAAATTTCTTCAAAAATTCATTTAGAAAATCTTCCAAAAATTTCTTTATGAATACCTCCTAGATTCTTCAGGAAACCTCCAGAAATTCCTCAAGAAAATACTCCCGGGGCACTCCAGGGATTCCACCGAGGATAACTGCAAGGATTTCTCCAAGAACTTCTCCGAGACTTCTTTCATGAATTCCTCCAATATTTCTCAAGGAAATACTTCAAGAATTCCTCCAAAACATTCTCCAAAAATTCCTTTATTCCTTCAAGAATCCGTCCAGGAATTTTTCCAGGAATTCTTTTAAGAAGTTCAACAGGAACCCTAATAAACATTTCTCCAAGACCTTTCTCCAATATTTATGTCAAAATTCCTACAAGAATCTGTCCCAAAATTTTGCCAGGGATTCCTTTACAAATATCTCTGGAAATTCCTCCAGGGATTTTCAATAAATACCTTCAGAAATTCCTCCTGAAATGCCTACAGGAATACCTCCAGGAATTCCTCCAAGAATTCCTCCGGGAAATCCTCTAAAAATTCGTCCAGGAATTTCTCCAAGACATCCACCAAGAATTCCTCCAACAATCCCTTCTAGAATTTCTTTCCATGAATTCCTTCAGCAATACCTCTAAGAAATCTTTCAAGAATTCCTTCAAGAATCTCTCTAGGAATTTCTCTAGGAATTCCTTGAAATTTTTTTCAGGAATTCCTTCAAGAATTCCTACAAGAATACTTCCAGGAATTTCTTCAAGAATTTCTTGAAGAAATGTCTGGAGAATACCTCGAAGGAATTCCTGGAGTACTTTCTGCAAGTATTCATGCAGTAATTTGTGAAGGATTGTTTAAAGAATTTCCCATGGAAATTCTTAGAGGAATTTCAATTTTCTTGAACTGCGAGAACATTTTGAAGTTATGTTTTTCAATTTTTATTTTCTGGAGAAATTCCTGGAGTATTTCATAAAGTATTTCCTGTAAGAATTCATGGAGTTATTCCGAATTCACGTTAGGTTTTTCCCGCAGGAACTGGAATTGAAGGAACTTCTGGAGAAATTTCTGTAGTAATTCCTACAGCAATTCCTGTAGGAATTCCTGCAGTTATTCCTGGAGGAATTCGTAGAACATTTTTTGAACCAATTCCTGAAGTGTTTCCCGGAACAATTCCTAGATGATTTCCTGTAGTAATTCTTGAAGGAACTCCTGGAGTATTTCCTGGAGGAATTTCGGAAATATATCCTGGAGTATATCCAGGAAGAATTCCTGGAGGAATCCCTGGAGGAATGACTGATAGAATTCTTGAAAGACTTTGAGGAGGAATCCCTGTGAGGAATTCCGGGAAGAACCCCTGTTGGAATTGCTGGAGGTATACTGGGATAATTTTGTGGAGGAACTCCTGGAAATATTTCTGGAGGACACCGTGGAGGAATTTCTAAAGGAATCCCTTGATGAATTCATAGATAAATCAGCAGTTATTTCAAAAGAAATTCCTGGAGGTATTCCTGGATGAATTTCTGGAGAAATTAGCCGGGAAACCCGGAAAAATTACCTGGAGAAATTCCTGAAGTATTCCCTGGAAAAGTTTCTGAAAGAAACTCTGGAGGAATCCCTGGAAGAATTTCTGGAAGAATCCCTTGAATACTGAAGAAATCCCTGGATTAGTTGTTGGTGGAAAACTTGGATGAATTACTGAAGGAGTGGATAGTAATTCCTGGAGGAATACCTGAATGAATTCCTTGATGAGTCCATGGAGGAATTCACGAGGGAATCTCTGGAGGTATTCCTGATGGAATCCTTTAAGGAATCCTTAGAAGAATTTCTAGAGAAATCGCTGGAGCAATCCCTGGAGAAATTCCTAGGGAAATTCCTGGAGGAATCCCTGGAAAACATCCTGGAGGAATCCCAGGAGAAATTTCTGGAGGAACTCTTGAGAAAATTTCCTTGAGAAGTTTTAAAGGAATGCCTGGCGACATCTTTGGGGGAATTTCTGGAGGATTTTTCGAAAAGTACTTGAAGTAATTCCTGAGGAACTCCTGAAGGAATTCCAGCATAGCTCCTGATGAAATTTTCGAGAAACTGCTGGGTAACTCCTGAGGCATTCCTTAGGAACTCGTAGATGTTCTCGGAGAACATCACGATGAACTTCTGAGGGACTTCTGGAGTAATTTCAGAGGAATGCCTAGACGAATTCTTGGGTAATTTCCGACTCTTCCAAATACCATAAAGATCATGTGTATGTCAGTGGATGCACAAGGAACACAAAGAAATACTCAACATATTATGAGATACAACAGAGGTAATCGTGGAAGAATTACATCGATAAAGTAAAGAGATACAAGAGTAGAGCTTGTAGAGCTTGAAAGTCTCAACTCAGGAACAGTTTGGATGACCTAGATCACCAAGTGACTGTTGCTAAGTTATCAGAATTGTACTCTGTAGAGTAGCGGAGATTATATTCCGCGAGCATTCGCTACAATAAAAATATCCTAAGGTTTACAGATATTGCGACCCATACATCAAAATACATTGGGTCCATTTGTATGCCAGCAGACACCCAAATAACCACAAATTTAGATACTCGTAATATAATAAGGTGCAACAGACACAATCGTGAAAGAATTATGCCGTTAGAGTGAAGAAAAACAAGAGTAGAGCCTGTAGGCCTTGATGTTCCTAACTCCAGAATAGTTTGGAAAGCCTGGAATATCCCATGAGTGTACCAAAAGCATTATAGATGTGCACTGAGGTTCCATCATCAGTATAGACTACATTCCACGAATATTTTTCACAACTAAAGCATGATACAGTGTGTAGATATCGTAACCCAAACTTCAAAGTGTATTGGAGGCCATTTGTATTTCACGGAATGTCTAACTACCACAATATTCAGTTGCTCATAGCATAGTGAGGTCTAATGGACATCAACGTGACTAAATTTCTTGAACAGAGTGAACACAAACGATGGTAGATGTTTCAGATCTTAAGAAAATGAATTCCAGAGTAGTTTGGATGACCTAGATCACCCAAGTCATGTACCGTGAATTTTCTAGGGGTGCTTTGAGGCTTTTTGAGTACCGTAGACTATGTTCTGTGATTATTCATCATGCATAAAATTTGGTTGAGAATGTTACATTTGTGTCACAAACTTCGGAGTGTTTTGGAGGCCTTAGAATAGCTCTGGGATCAAAACTTCAACAGACTATGATGGGTAGTAATACATTGCATGTCTAGGATCAGTGAAAACTATTGATGATTAGCAAAACGATGAAATTTGAGCAAAAACATGCAGAATTTATAAAAAATACAAAAAAAAGCCACGTATTTTCGGCTCCCCGCAAAAGAGGGGAGGGTGCAAAGGGGGGAGGTACCATGCATTTCTTAGCACAACTATTCCCCTTAACTATAAAAAAAAATCCGGGGTAAAATGTTTTAAAATAAAGAAGATATTGCATTTCTACCAAAAGTAGATCGTCCCGGGTGTTTACGGGTTAAGGACGCAATTCATCAGCTCAAAACCAACAAAGCAGCTGGTAAGGATGGTATTGCAGCTGAACTCATCAAGATGGGCCCAGAAAAGTTAGCCACCTGTCTGCACCGGATGATAGCCATGATCTGGGAAACCGGACAGATACCGGAGGAGTGGAAGAAAGAGGTAATCTGTTCCATTCCCAAGAAAGGCGGCCATTTGGAATGTGAGAACTTCAGAGCGATCACTATTTTGAATGCTATCCCAGATCATCTTTCGTAAAGTCTGTCACCTAAAACGAATGAGTTCGTGGGAACTAATCAACCCGGCTTCATCGACGGCCGGTCGACAACGGACCAGATCTTCACCGTAGGGCAAATCCTCCAGGAATGCCGTGAATACCAGGCCCCAACGCATCACCTGTTCATCGACTTCAAAGCGGCATACGACAGAATCGACCGCACAGAGCTATGGAAAATCATGGACGAAGACGGCTTTCCTAGGAAGCTGACTAGACTGTTAAAGGCAACAATAGACGGGCAGCCCAATGTTCGCGCCGTTAAACTTATAAAACTACTTATCCATGAAAAATTAAGCAATAAAAAATTCCAGAAATTCACAAACTGCCCCTTGAAATGGTAGAAACAATCCCTGAAATTATCCATAAAGAATAGGAAGCGATCCCTTAAAAAAAATGATCTATAGAAAATATGAAAGCGATCCATAAAATATAAAAAATGAGCCATAGAAATTGGAAAACGATCCATAAAACATAGAAAATGATCCATGAAACTTTGGAAAACGATCCATAAAATTTTAGAAGTTATCCATAAGCCAACACTTTAAATTTCACGAAAAAGTTGTCCATGGTTTTATTGGATCTAAATTTTATGGATCATTTTCCAAATGTTATGGATCATTTCGAAAAAACTATGGAACGTTTCCAAAACTTTATGGATTTTTTCTTATATTTTATGGATCGTTTTCCAATTTTCTACGGATCAATTTTCATATTTTATTGATCGTTTTCATATTTTCTATGGATCATTATTTATTTTGTTGGGGATCGTTTCCTTTTTTTTATGGATCATTCAATGAATCGTTTCAGCCATTTCATTAGGTGGTGCAAAACTGCGTAAGGGTTTCGGATGTACTATACAGTTCATACGAATCTCGCCGGTGACTGCGACAAGGTGACGGACCAAGGGGCCTGCAACTCTAAACTTTCCATCATATTTACCACTAGTATTCGTTTAGTATTTCGTGGTATTTTATGTATCGTAGCAACCTTGGCAGCAAATAAATGAAAGATGCTGTCTACAGAAGCTGCACACTTGTCACTACCCTTCGTTTACATCAGAGTGTTTGTGAACTGTAGGTAAGTTTCGATATATTTTCAATTGAAATACTTTCTTGAAGTGTGATTTATTCTTTTCAGAACAAATCAATCATGTTAAATGCTTGCTGAAAGAGGAGGAAACATTCTGTCTGACGCTCGGAGCGAAACAAAAACGAAATAATCAGATGTTTCTTTGAAAGTTACATCCTAGGATGTTACTCGTAGTGATAGTTCTGTAGCCTCTAAAAAGGCTACCATATGATAATAGAAATACACTAGAACTCCAATGGCGCTGTAGTCACTTTTCCCATTTAATTATATTAACAACTTTTATTGTAATACAGGTCGGACTCGATTATCCGGGTGACCCCGAAAAAAAATCACCCCGGATAATCGAATTTCCGGATAATCGAGCCATACTTTTTTTATTTTATTTTTAAGCTTTATCAATCAAAAACAGTTCGATAAACATAGAAGCAAGCTTGTATGATGTTATAGTGCTTAAACTCAACGGCTGGCATGATTATAACCATATTGGTTGAGAATGGAATTTTAGCCGAAAAATCTGCATAATAAAAATAATTCTGAAATAGACTGAATCTGATTTATGGGTGTTGTATTTCACATTTGCTACATCTTTTGACATATTTCCATCTAAAAATGTGCAAACAAAACGAAAAATCATTTGGTCCCCGGATAATCGAGCCATTTTTTCCGGATAATCGAGCCCCGGATAATCGGGCCCCCGGTTAATAGAACCCCCGGATAATCGAGTCTGACCTGTAATTAATTGTTTTCAAGTGTCCAGCTTGTAAAGCATCTTTTGTTTTGGTAAACAAAAGTAAGTTATTCTAATCATATGATCTCCACACCGACGTGCCAAGTCAACTATAACCAGGAAGTAAACATGCAGATATCGCCATTACCATATGTACGAGGCATCCAGAGTACTCCACTTCAACGCTCCAAAAGTGAAGCGAGTAGTACAACTAAAGTACCGTACTTTTAGGGGGAATTTTGTACTTTCTTGAAGAATAGTTTGCATCAGGCCGTTTAGAAGACGTGCACCGTATTTTTGGAATAAATGTTGTACTTTCTTTGACAAATGAAATGTTACTTGTATAACATCTCTCAATAAAAATAAAGCGGCATGTAATCAATTGATTGTTTTATTGATTTTCACTAAGAATACACCTACACTAAAAACGCAATTGCAATGCTCTCCTAATGCATAAACGTTGCAATCCTAAAGTCGCCTGTATCAGCACTCATTATTTTGTTCTAGGTACCAGTGACATTTTGTCATAATTCTACTTGCCGATCAAAGCAATCGGACTGCTTCGATGAAAATTTTTCCGTAGTATTCTGTAGTATTTTGTGCATTTTGTAGTATTTTCGATTACTAGTGAAGGTTTAGAGTTGCAGGCCCCTTGTGACGGACTCTCATGCCTACTCTTCCACATCGCTCTGGAAGGTGTGAGATTTGAAACGGTGGCAGAGCTGTACACCCGCCTGAAATGCAGGGAGCAAAAGTTGCCCAAGTAACAATTCAAAACCGTTGATAAACATGCCATGTTCTATAAAAGCCCCAATAGTTGAACAAGCATATGTGTTGATCAAAGTAGCGAATAAGCATTTCAAACAGTGAAAATAGCACCTTTGTTCATCATATAATTGGTAATTGAATAACAAATTGAACAAAAGTTTAAGGAAAGTTGTTTAGAAATGTCCACCAACTGCCTAAGAGGTTTGTAATAATGTTAGAACACAGGCTGTTTCCAACGCATCGGATGCCGCTATTCCACATATGATTAACAGTGGAATAAAAAGCTTAAACGTAGTTTAACAAAACTTGCTTAATCAGTTTTTTCAGCTGCTGATTAGTAATGTAACAGTATCACTTAATTGTCATTGTTCGCCATGTTCACATTTGTCTACGCGGTTGCTGATTACAATAATTGATCATCACACATGAGCCTTGCTGCAACAGCACATAATTATATTTCACTATTTAAAACATTACAACTCACCTATTCACCAAAAGCAGCGAAACCACGGAAAACACCGTTGAACGGCAACTGAAGAGTCTACTGTAGCCGACATCGATGAGTAGTTCTCCCACCATTTCGTTTCTACGCCATAACACGAATCGAACATCAAATATCGAATCCTTTCAATCTTGGTCGGGCTCAGGATCCACTTAATGTCGGGAGATTTACACTTGGGTGCAAGGTTTTTTCATTCCGGCATTATTAAGTGTCAAAAACTACACTCAGTTCACTTGTTTGGGTGTTGAAACTAAAATATGTTTGAACCGCAGCAAATTTAATACCCAAGAAACAATTTTCAATTTAAGAAAGGTTTCTCAAAGCAGTGTTGTTAAACAATAAGTCGAATTATATTTGATTTAGTTCAAATTAAACTGTTTTTCAACTCTTGTTAGCCCAGAAATGGAGAATCTGTTCAACTACTACCGCTTTATAAGCATTGTGAAATTAATGTTTATTCAATTATCGTACCTCGGTTATACAGCTGCTGTTCAACGCTAAAATATTCACTTTTTTCAAAAAATATCAGAAACCTTTCTTCAACGTTTATTAAATGAAGTTGTTTGATGCTTTTTTGTATAAACGTCTTATAAAGGTCATTCAAACCATTATAGCAATCTAGCCGCTAGGGTCATAATAACAAAGTTTCTACGGCGATCATTCCACTGCAATACAATCAAAACATGGTAATTAAAATTATTTATATTGAAGGATGTGATGGAACAAATGCTTCGTAAGCGTTTCTTAAATATGAATGTAACAAAAAAAAATAGGAAAAATAAATTAATCATTCACGTTTTTCATATTTCCATTGATAAATCTTCATATAAGCTACTGAAATGCATTTCAATTACATTTTTTATGAAACAACTCACAACCATGGCAAGACTCGAACTCGGGACCTTCTGATTCGCTGCCGTCTGCATCTGTTTTTCTCCAATCTGGATCACATTAATTGGAAGAATCAAAGCAGTATTTAAAGATTGAGTCGAATACGTTTCCGTTTATGCGTTGCATAAACATCACTTAAGTATCTTTATTCAACTATCTGATCAATGTTTGTTTAATCATTGCCACAACGCTTATTCATCAGCGGCGCTACTGGAGCTTAACAGTAGCTGTGTAATCTGCTATGTAGCCAACGGTGTTGTTTATTAAATTTGCTGCGGTTCAAACATATTTTAGTTTCAACACCCAAACAAGTGAACTGAGTGTAGTTTTTGACACTTAATAATGCCGGAATGAATAAACCTTGCACCCAAGTGTAAATCTCCCGACATTAACCTTCCTTAGTCCCTAAAAAAAAGTTACAAATAAGACCCTGGGGTCATTTTTGACCCCAAACTTTGAACGGCTCTCAAAAATCAGTGGCTGGGCCGATTTTGATTTTCTTTGGCCCAAATGAAAGCCACACATGTCTAGTTTTCAAAACCCCTGGAGAGTTCCGGATTTGGTCACTGTGGCCACCGGGAACCTGCTTCAACTGAAAAATGCCGCTTTAGAGACCCTAACTTTGGCAAGCTATAACTTTGCAACCAAACAAGTAATCAGGACCGTTCAAGAATCGTTGGAAAGGTATTCACGTGGACTTTGATTAAAGATATTAATATTGACTAATTCTTAAGAACCGGTTCCGGAAATCCGGAACATCCGGAAAGTAATGTTTTTCACGATAATGTGCTAGAAAGCACATTCATATTATTTACAGGATAGAAGTTTTTGCATCAAACTTCTTTAGGCCATAATACAATCTGTCGAGAACTATTTCTGTATGTTTCTGGTTATGTCCCGTCCTTCTGGAACCGGTTCCAGGGATCCCACAAGATGGCCAACGAGTTGACTGTAACAAAATTGAACAGTTTTCCGCGCTAAACACATCTGCGTTGGTTAACTCTTAATGAAATCTCAATAATTCTACATGCTCCATATTGTTGTGATATGTAAAAATATTGTTGGACATTGTGGTCTTATGTGGCCACCGGAGTGACCACCGGAGAAACCCGTATTGAGGGACTTCCATGTTTTTGCAACAAAGATAGTCATTCGACGGCTCTAACTTCATGATTTTTCATGGCCATGTGGCTTCTGGCATTAAATAGAAGAATTGACCATTCTGGTCTGTTTTGGCCACCGGAGTGACCACCGGAGAAACCCGTATTGAGGGACTTCCATGTTTTTGCAACAAAAATAGGCATTCGACGGCTCTAACTTCATGTTTTTTCATGGCCATGTGGCTTCCGGCATTAAATAGAAGAATTTCCCATTCTGGTCTGTTTTGGCTACCGGAGTGACCACCGGAGAAATCCGTATTGAGGGAGTTTCATGTTTTTGCAATAAAGATAGGCATTTGACGGCTCTAACTTCATGATTTTTCATGGCCATGTGGCTTCTGGCATTGAAAAGAAGAATTGACCACAATGGTCTGTTTTGGCCACCGGAGTGACCACCGGAGAAACTCGTATTGAGGGAGTTTCATATTTTTGCAACAAAGATAGGCATTCGAAAACTCCAACTTCATGATTTTTCATGGACATGTTGCTTCTGGTATTAAAAAGAACAATTGAATATTCTGGTTCGCTTTGGCCACCGGAGTGACCGCCGGAGAAATCCGTATTGAGGGAGTTTCATGTTTTTGCAACGAAGAAAGGCATTCGACGGCTCTATCTTCATGATTTTTCATGGCCATGTGGCTTCTGGCATTAAATAGAAGGATTGACCATTCTGGTCTGTTTTGGCCACCGGAGTGACCACCGGAGAAACCCGTATTGAGGGACTTCCATGTTTTTGCAACAAAGATAGGCATTCGACGGCTCTAACTTTATGTTTTTTCATGGCCATGTGGCTTCTGGCATTGAATAGAAGAATTGCCCATTCTGGTCTGTTTTGGCTACCGGAGTGACCACCGGAGAAATCCGTATTGAGGGTGTTTCATGTTTTTGCAATAAAGATAGGCATTCGACGGCTCTAACTTCATGATTTTTCATGGCCATGTGGCTTCTGGCATTGAAAAGAAGAATTGACCACAATGGTCTGTTTTGGCCACCGGAGTGACCACCGGAGAAACTCGTATTGAGGGAGTTTCATATTTTTGCAACAAAGATAGGCATTCGAAAACTCCAACTTCATGATTTTTCATGGACATGTTGCTTCTGGTATTAAAAAGAACAATTGAATATTGTGGTTCGCTTTGGCCACCGGAGTGACCGCCGGAGAAATCCGTATTGAGGGAGTTTCATGTTTTTGCAACGAAGAAAGGCATTCGACGGCTCTATCTTCATGATTTTTCATGGCCATGTGGCTTCTGGCATTAAAAAGAAGGATTGACCATTCTGGTCTGTTTTGGCCACCGGAGTGACCACCGGAGAAACCCGTATTGAGGGACTTCCATGTTTTTGCAACAAAGATAGGCATTCGACGGCTCTAACTTTATGTTTTTTCATGGCCATGTGGCTTCTGGCATTGTATAGAAGAATTGCCCATTCTGGTCTGTTTTGGCTACCGGAGTGACCACCGGAGAAATCCGTATTGAGGGTGTTTCATGTTTTTGCAATAAAGATAGGCATTCGACGGCTCTAACTTCATGATTTTTCATGGCCGTGTGGCTTCTGGCATTGAAAAGAAGAATTGACCACAATGGTCTGTTTTGGCCACCGGAGTGACCACCGGAGAAACTCGTATTGAGGGAGTTTCATGTTTTGCAACAAAAATAGGCATTCGAAGGCTCTAACTTCATGATTTTTCATGGACATGTTGCTTCTGGTATAAAAAAGAACAATTGAATAGTCTGGTTCGCTTTGGCCACCGGAGTGACCACCGGAGAAATCCGTTTTGAGGGAGTTTCATGTTTTTGCAACAAATATAGGCATTCGACGGCTCTAACTTCATGATTTTTCATGGCCATGTGGCTACTGGCATTAAAAAGAAGAATTTACCATTCTGGTCCGTTTTGGCACTGGCTCGGTCCACGGCGACGGCGACGACGACGACGACGAAGTGATGATGAAGAATAAATTAACGACAGTTTGGTTTTTGGGAGACCACACAAAGTAGTTGGAACGAAACGAGGTTAATGATCGAGCATATGATGATGAGGATCAACAACGGGGCGCAAGAAATTTTTTAGGGGTTACCAATCGTGATGTTGTCAGAGGCGTAGCTGGATGTTCATCATAGGTTATTTATTTATCGGCGCAAATTTTGTGTATACGACAGTTGTGGAAATTTTACTATACTGTTGTTGAAAGCTTTATTGAAATAAGGCTCTGATTCATTTGACGGACTTTGTGGTTTGATGTTTAATGTTCCTGATTACTCCTGGGCACTGGGTTTTATCCCTTGCCCTGGCCAGTCTCTTTCAACCTATTTTATAACTTTGTATATACAGTCGAGACTCTTATAAGATCACTGGTTTGGGGGCGCAATAGGAATCCGCTTAATAGGAGACTAAGAGCTTATGGGTTTTCGGCCTTTTGGGGGTATGGCCTATTATCTCGGGTGTGTTAAGAGTTAGCGCAATACTTTCTTCGGCAAAGTTTTAGAGCTTGATAAGATCTACCATTTAGAACTTTGGTTCATAGGATTAGTTAGCAACTTGGCCGCTAGAGGGACCATCAACAGTTTGATGCTAAATTGCACTACAGAAACCATATCAGGTTGTCAAGCAAACGTTACGATATGCGACAGCTCAAGACCCTGATAATTTGGAAGGATAGTGTCTTCGGAAAAGTTGTTGGGTACGCCAATAACTTACTGACGATGAGTTGCGAAGTTCAAAATTCCTCCACTGGGCGGCGCTAATGAATATGCAAATTTTAGAAATTTCATAGCTCAGAATCTTGATAACTTACGAAGTTGGTGTCTTCGGCAAAGTTGATCAGTATGACATAAACTTACATAAAAATTAACACTTGTTTCGCAATTCTGCCACTAGGCGGCGCTAGTGAACATGCAAATTTTAGAAAACTTATAGCTCAGAATCCTGATAACTTAGAAAGATGATGTTTTCGGCAAAGTTGAGCAGTATGACATAAACTTACATAAAAACTAAACACATGTTTCAAAATTCTGCCACTAGGTGGCGTTTACCTTTTTTTCGTCTTTTCCGATTTTTTTGTAGTTTTTTGGCTTGGCAAAACTAGTGTCGCTCCCCCCGATAACTTATTAAGTTGGTGTCTTTGGAAAAGTTAATCAGAATGACATAAACATTCATAACAATAAACACTTGTTTCGCAATTCTGCCACTAGGCGGAGCTAGTGACCATGCAAATGTTAGAAATCTCATAGCTCAGAATCCTGATAACTTAGAAAGTTGGTGTCTTCGGCAAAGTTGATCAGTATGACATAAACTTACATAAAAATAAACACTCGTTTCGCAATTCTGCCACTAGGCGGCGCTAGTGAACATGCAAATTTTAGAAAACTTATAGCTCAGAATCCTGATAACTTAGAAAGATGATGTCTTCGGCAAAGTTGAGCAGTATGACATAAACTTACATAAAAACTAAACACATGTTTCAAAATTCTGCCACTAGGTGGCGTTTACCGTTTTTTCGTCTTTTCCGATTTTTTTGTAGTTTTTTGGCTTGGCAAAACTAGTGTCGCTCCCCCCGATAACTTATTAAGTTGGTGTCTTTGGAAAAGTTAATCAGAATGACATAAACATTCATAACAATAAACACTTGTTTCGCAATTCTGCCACTAGGCGGAGCTAGTGACCATGCAAATGTTAGAAATCTCATAGCTCAGAATCCTGATAACTTAGAAAGTTGGTGTCTTCGGCAAAGTTGATCAGTATGACATAAACTTACATAAAAATAAACACTTGTTTCGCAATTCTGCCACTAGGCGGCGCTAGTGAACATGCAAATTTTAGAAAACTCATAACTCAGAATCCTGATAACTTAGAAAGTTGGTGTCTGCGGCAAAGTTGATCAGTATGACATAAACTTACATAAAAATAAACACTTGTTTCGCAATTCTGCCACTAGGCGGCGCTAGTGAACATGCAAATTTTAGAAAACTCATAACTCAGAATCCTGATAACTTAGAAAGATGGTGTCTTCGGCAAAGTTGATTAGTATGACATAAACTTACATAAAAATAAACACTTGTTTTAAATTTCTGCCACTAGGCGGCGTTTACCTTTTTTTCGACTTTTTTTTGGAAGTTTTTCGGGACACTTGTGAAAGAATTCTGCCTCTAGGTGGCACCAGTAAACACGCAAATTTTAAAAATCTCATGGCTCAGAATTCTGCAATCTTGGAGAGACTGTATTCTTCATTGATGAGATATTTGGTTTGAAATTCTGCCCCTGGGCAGCACGCACATTTTATTAATTGTATTCCTTGATGTCAGTCGGACTCGAAAGGAATCCTCCGTGGAACTTTAAGAGTATGGCAGTTAAAACTACTAGACGAATTAATTTTATTAAAAAAAACTAGCTGTACCCGGCAAACTTTGTCTTGCCTACTGCGTTTTTTGACGTTTCATGTTTCCAGCCAACCAAGACCCCGGTCAAAATGTATGGAAGATCGATTTTCAAAAACTCTCAATTTTTCCATGTTTTTGCCTCATAAACCTTCCTTGGGTGAAAACTAACAGAACAAAACTAAGACGACCAAAATCGGACCTTCCATTCGCAAGTTATGCGCGGTCCCACGTAGTATGCCACTGCATTTTTATATATATAGATTGAAGAATTGCGAAGTGTTCATAAAACTCACTAAATGGATAATATTTGTGACTGAATTCCTCGATTGCAGAACTTGACAATTCCCCAATTCAAGTGAAACATTGTTTGTCTTCCTCAAAAAAGCCCTTCTCCTACCAACTAAGACAACTTTTCAACCTGAAAAAGCTGACTTCACGTAGGTATAAGAAAATAGAGCCAGCAAGAAAGGAGAAAGCATATCAAGTACTAACAAATAATGTGGACGTATCTAAAAAGATAATGAAAAGAAACGATGTGATTTTCAAGAACAGTGAACATAGACGACCAAAACGTTAAGTGGTGTTAACCAAAATATACGATGAAAGGTTTGTTTGTGAACCGAAGTAAAACTATCCTCAATTCTCGAACTAACCATATTACCATTGACAGTGCAGTATCAGACTGCAAGAATCGCAGTATATTTTAACATGAATTGCCTCTACTACAGAATAACCTTGTTGAACAATAAGAATAACAACTGAGCATAAAGAAAATATGTCGCGTGTCGAAGCATGCAAATTGAGCCGTCGAAAGACTGCTTCTGGTGATAAATCTAGATAATATGAGCGTTTAAAAATAAACATAGGAGTTCCCTAGTATGTGTTTCTCCAGGTGGTCACTCCGATGGCCAAGCAGACCAGAATAGTCAAAGTAGTATACAATCATGAAGTTATAGCCGTCGAATGCCCATCTTTGTTGCAAAAACATGGAAGTCCCTCAATGCGATTTTTTCCGGTGGTCACTCCGGTGGCCAAAACGGACCAGAATGGTCAATTCTTCTTTTTAATGCCAGAAGCCACATGGCCATGAAAAATCATGAAGTTAGAGCCGTCGAATGCCTATATTTGTTGCAAAAACATGAAACTCCCTCAATACGGATTTCACCAGTGGTCACTCCGGTGGCCAAAGCGAACCAGAATATTCAATTGTTCTTTTTAATACCAGAAGCAACATGTCCATGAAAAATCATGAAGTTAGAGCCTTCGAATGCCTATCTTTGTTGCAAAAACATGAAACTCCCTCAATACGGATTTCTCCGGTGGTCACTCCGGTGGCCACATAAGACCACAATGGCCAACAATATTTTTACATATCACAACAATATGGAGCATGTAGAATTATTGAGATTTCATTATGAGTTAACCAACGCAGATGTGTTTAGCGCGGAAAACTGTTCAATTTTGTTACAGTCAACTCGTTGGCCATCTTGTGGGATCCCTGGAACCGGTTCCAGAAGGACGGGACATAACCAGAAACATACAGAAATAGTTCTCGACAGATTGTATTATGGCCTAAAGAAGTTTGATGCAAAAACTTCTATCCTGTAAATAATATGAATGTGCTTTCTAGCACATTATCGTGAAAAACATTACTTTCCGGATGTTCCGGATTTCCGGAACCGGTTCTTAAGAATTAGTCAATATTAATGTCTTTAATCAAAGTCCACGTGAATACCTTTCCAACGATTCTTGAACGGTCCTGATTACTTGTTTGGTTGCAAAGTTATAGCTTGCCAAAGTTAGGGTCTCTAAAGCGGCATTTTTCAGTTGAAGCAGGTTCCCGGTGGCCACAGTGACCAAATCCGGAACTCTCCGGGGGTTTTGAAAACTACACATGTGTGGCTTTCATTTGGGCCAAAGAAAATCAAAATCGGCCCAGCCACTGATTTTTGAGAGCCGTTCAAAGTTTGGGGTCAAAAATGACCCCAGGGTCTTATTTGTAACTTTTTTTATGGGAGCTCCCCTAGGGGTCGTCCAATGTTTTGGATGAATGGAAATGATAGTTTTCCACAAAAAAATAATTGTCTGAAAATTTCAGATTTCTAGGCCTTTCGAAACAAAAGCTATAGCGAATTGAAATTCGGAAAAGGTCAAAAAAGACCCCAAGACCTTACTAAGGTTAAGTGGATCCTGAGCCCGACCAAGATTGAAAGGATTCGATATTTGATGTTCGATTCGTGTTATGGCGTAGAAACGAAATGGTGGGAGAACTACTCATCGATGTCGGCTACAGTAGACTCCCCAAGTAACAATTCAAAACCGTTGATAAACATGCCATGTTCTATAAAAGCCCCAATAGTTGAACAAGCATATGTGTTGATCAAAGTAGCGAATAAGCATTTCAAACAGTGAAAATAGCACCTTTGTTCATCATATAATTGGTAATTGAATAACAAATTGAACAAAAGTTTAAGGAAAGTTGTTTAGAAATGTCCACCAACTGCCTAAGAGGTTTGTAATAATGTTAGAACACAGGCTGTTTCCAACGCATCGGATGCCGCTATTCCACATATGATTAACAGTGGAATAAAAAGCTTAAACGTAGTTTAACAAAACTTGCTTAATCAGTTTTTTCAGCTGCTGATTAGTAATGTAACAGTATCAATTAATTGTCATTGTTCGCCATGTTTACATTTGTCTACGCGGTTGCTGATTACAAGAATTGATCATCACACATGAGCCTTGCTGCAACAGCACATAATTATATTTCACTATTTAAAACATTACAACTCACCTATTCACCAAAAGCAGCGAAACCACGGAAAACACCGTTGAACGGCAACTGAAGAGTCTACTGTAGCCGACATCGATGAGTAGTTCTCCCACCATTTCGTTTCTACGCCATAACACGAATCGAACATCAAATATCGAATCCTTTCAATCTTGGTCGGGCTCAGGATCCACTTAATGTCGGGAGATTTACACTTGGGTGCAAGGTTTTTTCATTCCGGCATTATTAAGTGTCAAAAACTACACTCAGTTCACTTGTTTGGGTGTTGAAACTAAAATATGTTTGAACCGCAGCAAATTTAATAAACAACACCGTTGGCTACATAGCAGATTACACAGCTACTGTTAAGCTCCAGTAGCGCCGCTGATGAATAAGCGTTGTGGCAAT
Source organism: Aedes albopictus (assembly GCF_035046485.1). NCBI lineage: Eukaryota > Metazoa > Arthropoda > Insecta > Diptera > Culicidae > Aedes > Aedes albopictus. The sequence continues at coordinate 416,240,642 of NC_085137.1, forward strand.
GATTAAACAAACATTGATCAGATAGTTGAATAAAGATACTTAAGTGATGTTTATGCAACGCATAAACGGAAACGTATTCGACTCAATCTTTAAATACTGCTTTGATTCTTCCAATTAATGTGATCCAGATTGGAGAAAAACAGATGCAGACGGCAGCGAATCAGAAGGTCCCGAGTTCGAGTCTTGCCATGGTTGTGAGTTGTTTCATAAAAAATGTAATTGAAATGCATTTCAGTAGCTTATATGAAGATTTATCAATGGAAATATGAAAAACGTGAATGATTAATTTATTTTTCCTATTTTTTTTTTTTTGTTACATTCATATTTAAGAAACGCTTACGAAGCATTTGTTCCATCACATCCTTCAATATAAATAATTTTAATTACCATGTTTTGATTGTATTGCAGTGGAATGATCGCCGTAGAAACTTTGTTATTATGACCCTAGCGGCTAGATTGCTATAATGGTTTGAATGACCTTTATAAGACGTTTATACAAAAAAGCATCAAACAACTTCATTTAATAAACGTTGAAGAAAGGTTTCTGATATTTTTTGAAAAAAGTGAATATTTTAGCGTTGAACAGCAGCTGTATAACCGAGGTACGATAATTGAATAAACATTAATTTCACAATGCTTATAAAGCGGTAGTAGTTGAACAGATTCTCCATTTCTGGGCTAACAAGAGTTGAAAAACAGTTTAATTTGAACTAAATCAAATATAATTCGACTTATTGTTTAACAACACTGCTTTGAGAAACCTTTCTTAAATTGAAAATTGTTTCTTGGGTGGACTATTGGTGGAATGGTGGATGCGTCAAAAACAAAAGTATGACCAGTGGTCCTCTACCCGGGTAGAGGAAAAGAGCTCGATAATAGCATATTATGATATTGAGATTAAAATGTGATATTGGTTTGATTGATATAAGAGTTAAAAGATCTCAAAATAATATCTAAAATTTATTCCTGGAACATCATCGTCAGATCATATTTAGATCTGGTAAGATCTAACCAATAGCAGCAAGCTATTCGATTGATCTTGAAATATCACATTTTGATATTGTTCAGATGTTTCAGGAACATTTTTCAGATATTATTTTCAGATCTTTTATCTCTTATATCAATCAAACCAATATCACGTTTTGATCGCCAGTACTTCACCTCTACCCGGGTACGGACACGAGACTTGGACTATGCTCGAGGAGGACCTGCAAGCACTCAGCGTTTTCGAGCGCCGCGTGCTAAGGACGATCTTCGGCGATGTGCAGGAGAACGATGTGTAGCGGAGAAGGAAGAATCACGAGCTCGCTGCACTTTACGGCGAACCCAGCATCCAGAAGGTGGCCAAAGCCAGAGGGATACGGTGGGTAGGACATGTTGCAAGAATGCCGGACAACAACCCTGCAAAGCTGGTGTTTGCTATTGATCACGATAGGCA
>NC_085137.1:416242579-416254950 GCF_035046485.1 Aedes albopictus
TATCATGACCGTCTTCAAGCATACGGGGCAGAATGGACACCCCCATGGGGCAATATGGACACCATGAGACTTTTACGAATTTCGTACATTATTTACACCTATAAAGTCATTTCATTACAAAACAACTATTATGGATGAATAATACGCCGAAGTAGTTCATTTTTGTTCAGTTAATTTAAATTCAGGCTGTTTTGGATAAAGCTTTGTTTTTGTCGGCATGTACAGCTGTGCCGAGAACAACTATTTTCCACTGCTGTCGTTTTTTGATCAATTTGTTTCACCCTATGTCTATTATAGTGAGTTAAAAATATACTGAAATCGAAGAATTTGGTTGGTTTGTGATTTAGGTTATATTTTTTCGTTGCCGCTTCTTTCAAAAAGGTGAGTGTCCATATTGCCCCGGCAGCAGAAGATATTTCCAAACTTGATTTTTGATATAATAAAGAAGAAAATATAAACATGTTAAGTATGTAGATACATACAGCAAAACTACTTGCATGTGTTCTAGAAATATCAGGTTTTAATCGACCTGCAATAAATTAATCACTAAATCTTATTTTAGATGGTGTGAAAATTATAATTTCCATGTACAAAAAACCGGAGGACGCAACTTTTTCGTGTAACATCAAGTATAATTTTAATTTTGAATGTTTCTTTCCTGAAACTACGTTTTAGACAAATGGACTATATTCTCCATTCATTAAAAGTTCAAAAAAGTTCGCATATTTCAAAATATTGAGGGTATCCATTCTGCCCCGGGTGTCCATATTGCATCTAATCTCGCTCTGAGCTTCTGATTGCATTTTTGAAGGCTGTGATGGTTGGCTTCTGCATCACGTCTAGTGACCTAGTCTATTCCGGAATCAAATTCCGGGTATCAGGGAATCAGGGAGCAGGAGATTCGTCATCGATTTTCTTCGATGTTATTAGTTATCTCTACTTCCTAACAACGCTAACTGCCTCGCTAATGTTTCCAAAAAAACATAAATGCCAAATCCCTCTAACCTTCGCATCGGACACCTTAATGTCAGGGGTCTGGAGCACCATATCATATCGATGCTGTGAAACTACTACTCGATGTCTTTTATATCCTTCAAAAGAAGAATATTCAAGGAGTCACTACTGTGTGGTGGGTCCAATGACCTCCCGTATTTACACGTTATTTCATGTGCAGGTAGATATCCTATGCACACAACCATTAGATAGACACTACAGAGTCCAACAAGTATCACCTATTTGCGGCTTCCGAAACAATAAGGAAAAATTCCTCTCTTGTCGGATCTGTACGCATCGTTGATTACAACTTTGTCAAGCATTCGTTGCCTTCTGATCGCCGTCGAGGAATTAAATCATGCGGCGGTGTGGGCTACGTAAGAAAAGGGATCAAAGAGACACCTGTACCTAGTAAAACCCCTTCACGGTAGCAATCAACCCATCGAATCGTCCACGTCAAGACCAACGAGCTAAACATCGGTGTAGTTGCCATGTATCACCCATCGCACAATGGGAAAAAAATAGGTGTAAAACGCGAATAAATTCAATATCTCTGCTCGGAGTGGATTGATTTGAATGAATTTTTGACTCAAACTGCAAAAATCTCTACAGTTTCAAATAAGGAAGGTGTCATTCGCCGCACGCTACTGGAAATCATTGTATCGGGCCCGTTTTACCCCACTCTCTCTCTTTTTCATCTTTTTGAAAAAATCCTGGAGTGCACAGTAAAAGATTTATTTGATTCATGTTTGTGTAAAAACTTGCGTAATATCGAATGGAACTGGTTTGGCTCACCGCACGGCCTTAAAAATTGAAATATCTTCAAATAACCTCGACATCCCCTATTTCTTTAAATTTTCACGTACCGTCAAGGCGCCATTCACCGTGGGGGCTCCATTCACCGTGTGCCTTCGAATATTTTTTCATTTTTTCCATATTATGATTGAATGATATGACAATTTCCCTTCAAATTCACCAATACAATGTTGTATTGGTGAAATTGAAGGGAAATTGTTATATTGTCTATCCGGTTTGTATCAAGACCGATATTCAATCAAAAGTTGCCATTTTCCAGGGTGTCCATCCATCCGGAAAATACGGGAAAAACCCGGGAATTCGAAACCACCGGGAAAAACACGGGAAATTGTGAAAGGCACCGGGAAAACTCTTTATGGTGTCTATCTGTACTTCATAAGTGTCAAGCAAGTCTTGAATAGAATGATAGCAACATCAACAGAGTTGCCGGTTGAATATGTTTTTTAGAAAGGCAGCCTCTCAGGAATTTTAGTAGTTTCTGTTGGATCTTTTTTTTTTTGCAGAAGTTACTTACGGCGAAGAGATTTTCACCTTTGAAAAAAAAATGTGTCACACAGAAAAAAATAATTAAATTTAAACGAGATGTAAATCATGTGAGCTGTGAAATTAAACGAATTTAAACAAACAAATGATTTAAAATTGAGTTTAAATTGATGCACATAATTGGAGCATTGAAAAACACAATATTACATTTTTATCTGCTCAATATTCCATCACAATGTAGTTACAGCTTTGAATGTAAAAAGAAATTAAATGACACCCGATTTTCCGTTAACGAAACTACAAATTTAAGCTGTCGTGTAAATTTACAGCATCTTTCGATTTACAAAAGGCTGTTTCAGTTTTGTTTTGCTGGCGACCGGAAAAGTTGTTCGTATGAAAAGCATTGAAAGACACATAGTTTGTTCGGTTTATTACATGGTATTTCTTATTAATAATGAACTATCTTCAATACGCGAGTGCATTAAAGGACATAAATGGAATATGTGGTATCAGAGTATAATTTCTGATACAAATTTGTCGAATCACACAGAAACATCTTCTTCAGCGGCACCTCCAGCTCCAATCGCCCGTGTGTCTTTCGATGCTCCTTTTTCGTACGGCTGCGTTAAGTACGGCTTTGGGTTAACTGCAAAACAAACGGCAAACAGTTTGGACAGCTTCTACAGATACTACAATGACAGTGCCATAGCAGAGAGATGATTTTTTTTTTATAAATTTAAATAAAAACAGGCAATTGCGGAATTATATGGCCGGAGAAAAACAAACATTCGTGTAAAAATACAGCGGCGCTAGAAACGAATGCATCGTTTAATTTTAAACGAATTTAATTTTACACGACTCGAGTTTCAAGTCGTGTAATTTTAAAATCAAACCTAATTTTGCTTTTATTTAGATGCTCCAAATATGTGCATCGAATTAAATGGAAAATTACACGAAAATTTTAACTGAGCAGTTTCTTGAAGGATTCTGGTAACATTCTTAGTGAAACTCTTCATATATTTCTGCCAGAAGGAGAAAATTATTGAAAAACAGTGATATTGTGCCTATCCGCTTCTGTACAGAATTTTGGAGGAGCTTTAGGTAAAATTCAAATAAAATTCTGAAGAGTAAGTACTGTAAATTACAGCGAATGAAAGACTCTCTGATGGGATCCCATAATAAATTTCCTACAGATTTCCTTAGTATAGTAGTAGAATCCACAGAAGAATCTTCTATGGAATCTGTGAAGAAATGTTTCAAAATGTTACTTTCTAGAAGCATCACTCGGATCCCCGGAAGAGTATACAATAGAATCCCTGATATATTTACGGCAATATTATCCAAACGAAGCATTTTAAAAGAAGTTGTAGGTAGAACTTTCATGAGTTTTTTTTAGCAGAACCCATGGAGTACTTCCTAAAGGAAGAAATGTTGAATGTCCCCAAGATATAATTTAATATTGGAGAAGAACTCAAACGTTTTACTTCAAAATTCGGAGAAAATCGGTGTCAAAAGATTTTGGATTCAGCAAGTGAATTGTTTAAAATGACGATGGAAGCAGAATAAAAAGTTAGATGGAGATTTTCACAAAATGTAGCAAATAATTCATACATTAGTTTCTAAAGACCAGGTTTACCAAAAATGTTTCGATATTTTTCTACCGAATTTTGTTGAATATCATAACAAAAATTTCATGAAAAAATTAGACACAGTGACATCAGTTTCAATAATATTTTCATATAGATTCCATTTCCTTGTTATAGAAAGGACCTTTTCAACTAACTCTAATCCTAAATTTCATGTAAGAAGGGGAAATTAACACCAATGATTGTAGAGTTAGTAAGTTTTTTTAATCATTATTTATGAAATCAGGAAATCTAAAAGATTCGTATCAAATTATAGACCAAATTAAAACTGTATATAAAAATACTCTGAGGAGCGTCCTACTACAACAATAATTTGCGTTCGTACATGCTCGGGAAGTTAGTCCATACCCGGGAAAAATCCGGGAATCGGAAAACTGAATTTGAATGGACACCCTGCATTTTCTTGGTCCACAAGTTGCGCAACTGTTTCGCATCTAGTGCGCTGTGTTGCTGATAACAATGGGAAGGATGCGCACTACTTTTGACATGATTAAAAAACGTCGCGAGTTGGGTCGCGTCGCGACTTGATTGTGCGAAGTCCGGTTTGGTGGCGGCCCGACAATATCATTCAATCATAATATGGAAATAATGAAAAAATACCCTGGCCAAGTTCGCAGGGGTTGACGGTATTAAAGTGAAGGAGTTTCATTTTGATTATTGTAACGTAGTGTTCTTTAGTGAAACATATCACCTTTTTAACACTTTAATGCGCCTCCAACGGTTCATCACGAACCGGCTGCTGCAGATGGAGTATGGCTGATCATATGCATCAGACATGCTCGATAAACAGGAGGAACCGCCGGGGCTCAGTAGAATCTATTCCCAAGCAATAGTTCCAAGTCGGTTGGATTTGAGAAGGTTTTGATGATCGTTACAAATCCTAATAAAAGTATTATAGGATTTGTGACAGGTTTTGGAACCTTTTACAGCCATCTGACTTCAAAATGTTGTTTGGGCTCTATTTCCCACGTTTCTCGGTTGATTTTTATTACATAGTAATTTATTAATGTTATAGTCGCTTTTTCCAATGTTAGTTGGTCATATTTTCTTTAAATAAAGCAATAAAAATCGACCGAAGAATCAATAGTGGGAAGGAGATTTGCAGCACTTAATTGTGCTGATAGATTCGAAGCTAACGTGCGAACACTTAAACGCATTGTTGACGTTAATGCGTTCGACGAAACATTTTGGACAAAAACTGACTGGTTTTTATTAACTGAACAACGTTACTTGTGTATGGCTAGGTTGGCATTTCTAGGCTACGCTTGAGAAAATGGCATGGTTCATCTAGGTAGGACCGATAGGACAATTGAACAAATTTGAATATTTTTAATAGTATTTGTAGCGGGATGAAAGTTGACATGAAATCTTTATTATTTTAAAATTTTATTGCAATCAACTGACCAACTTGGCGTATTTTTGATTATCTCTTAGAAGTTCAGAAGTTCAGTTACATGTTTCTGTGGATTTTGGACCGATGACAATTTAAAGACACAAGAGATGAACACAAGTAGAAAACGATTAGCGAAATCAAGAAAACAATTTGTCACAGGATCGACTATATTTTAACATACAGGGTTCGATTGACTCGATGAAAAAAAAAACAACTTACGACAACTGACTTAACGAGGAGAAAAACATATTTAACCATACCACAAAATCAAAACAAGGAGACAAACACAAACCGTGTGACTATAACACTACATAGGTAAATCCTGACTGACTGACCAATTGAAAACTTTCCAATCTTCTACCGTATCTTTCTGAGTCAGTTGCAACAGTGTCTTAATGGATATCATTTTCCGCGTACGGCTGGCAAACTGCTTCTGAAAGATTACGTACTCTTTTCTATCTTCGGGTCTAGTGTAGAGGTTTCAACTCTATTCAGAGTGCAGCTAGAAACCTAGCAAAAAAAAAAAAATATGGAAATAATGAAAAAAATATTCGAAGGCACACGGTGAATGGCGCCTTGACGGTACATCTTCTCTCGAAGTAGAACATAATCCATAAGAGCAGGACCTACCCTATGTCAAATTTCCGATACTATGGATGTTTTCACATAAATACGAGTTTAAAAAGGCATTTATTTTGCACGTCAGGCGGAAATAGATGAGGATTTTCCTAAAAAGGTGTGAGAAAGAGAGAGCGGGGTTAAACGAGCTCAATACACAGACTTCCAGCATCGTGCGGCGAATGACACCCTCCTTATTTGAAACTATAGAGACTTTTACAGTTTGTGTCAAAAATTCATTCGAATCCATCCACTCCGAGCAGAGATATTGAATTTATTCGCGTTTTACACCTATTTTTTTCCCACTGTGCATCGTGTTCAAACCAATCATTAGCTCAACATTACGAAATAGTAGTTTACGCAACAAGGTGCAGAATGACGATTTTTACAGCACGAGTTGTACATTTATCCAACGAGGCTTGCCGAGTTGGATAATTACGACGAGTGCTGGAAAAATCGAGTTCTGCACCGAGTTGCGTACAACGTTTTTTTTGCAATTTCATAAATTACCCTTAAGGATAGTTTTCAACAAAACTTTTTCATCAAACTGCACACTGATGTTCATAGCCAATGCTTAAGAATATCTGATCATGATAGGTTAAACTGTGCAGTTTTTACAATTTTTCAAAACTGCGTCCAGAAAGCATCAAAAAGTTGACCAAAACTGAAAATAGTGCTGTAATGGTTCATTACGCAACGCAAATCAGTGCGGTAATGAACCATTACAGCACTGTTAGATTGGTGTGGGAAAGTAGGCCTTTTCCTGTCAGATTTGCGTGAGGTACAACAGCCTATTACGATGAGAAATTGCAAAAAAGTCTTTATAGAGCTGCTCGATTTCGGATTCGATACAACTTTTGCAGTAGGTGACATCAACAACAACGTGTTCTGCTAATCTGATCTCGTTGAGACGGATTCACACAACCTTCAATTTGTCTATCCTTAAAACCGGCCCTCCTCGAATCACCGACTCCACTTCATCCACGATATATCTGCTGATCACCGGATGCTTTCTTGTACTGGCTACGTATGTGTTAGATTAGATTAGATTAGATTAGAACACATCTGTTACCTCTAAAACTACTATAGAACACATATAATAGAAACGTGAAATTGTATTGAAATAATTGATCCTAATCTTAACCCTATCACTGGAACGCGTTTGAAGCAAATTGATATTGCTAATGATTTGGTTGGGCATTAACAGTTTTTTGGTTTCGACAATAGTCACATACTATGCCCTACGACATTGACGATTCTATTGTCTGCCACTCATCAGTTTTGCGCCACCCAGCAGCGACTTGGTCGGGTACCTAATTCAGGCTCTCCATTCCATGCAATATATCGCAGCCCTTTTGAATTGTGATATATTACACGGAATATCATTCTCTGCATTCGGATAGCGGCTATGTAACCCATTGGATTAAAAGCCTCCACCAAACATGAAGCGACTAATCGGAGACTGAAGACTCTATACCAAATTTGACCCAGAGACAGGTAATCGGTAAGGTCAGTTTTTCTCGTTTGTCAAAAACGATTGATGCGTATTAAGACAAATTTTCTACTGCATCTGCCAGCAATAACCGGTCATCGATAGGTATTTCAAGACTATGGCTAGTGCTTTACAATACAGCTGAAAAAACTAGAACAACACCTGGCCACCATAATGCATAAAACACTAAGGCGCACCGGAAGGATTGATGAGGAAACCCCCACCATTTAGATAACTATACAACACATGTTCATAAAAAGTTTAATGATTATCGAGTGAAGAAAATTGTGTTTACTTGATAGTTATAGAGTATTTCGTAGTCTTCTGGTTGAATTATAGAAGTCGTCGAGAAATTTTCTGTAGGTTCATAACTTGCACTCAACGAGTTGAATATTATATTGCCTCACAACTGTAAGCAACATTATTTACTCATTAATAACAGGTTGCATCATCAATATGGACATAGACTTGCTGAACGAAACATTTGACCAAATAATATCTTTCTGGTATAAAATAGGTAGTACAGTAATGTTCCGATTTTATCACGCCCTTCGCGTGTCAGTCGTTCATTTTTCATTAATTTGCTGTTACATTTGAGAGCAAGTGCTTCCCCTCTTCTTCAAGATGAATGTTGAAGGCGCGTTTTACGACGATAAAAAATATTTAAAATGCGAATAGATTTTATAGAATATTTGAAAGCAGTTTTGAAAAGGGGCGTGATAAAATCGGAACAATACTGTAGGACAAAACTTTTATTTTTAAAAGTAGTTATCTATGTTAATGATAGAAGAGTAGCGTAAAGTGATACCACCCGTTCCAGATCCAGAAACGTTTCACACTGAAAGAAGGTTGGGAGTGACAGTGTGAACAGAAGATTCGAACTGCTGAATTCTCAACAATTAAGAACGGTAACGGTAGAATCTTCCATGAAGAATGAAACTAAGTTTACTATCAATTAATCTGCTTTAAAGCTAATTTCAATTAGATTGACTCAAATTTACACCAAGAATAGCAATCTTTGTTCAATCAATAATCATACCAGTCGTGGGAAGAAAAAGGGTAAGGACTGTTCATTTTATAAAGAGGACAACTTTGCAAGGCTATAAAAAGAAAACGCGTAGTTCAAATTTGAGCAGCCTTGGTTAGTTGTTCAGTACATTATATTAGCAGATAATAACCATAAATAAATTGGTTTAAAATTATTGAACTTCATAGAAATGTGGCAAAGTGTTTCGAGAGATCAATTTTTTAATTCCCAAAAACTAAAGATAAACACAAAATTTCTGTAAAACATCGGTTTATCGTTTTTAATTGCAAAAAAGTGTTTGCCATGCTGCAGCAGTTTGAGTGATACATATTCTGGCAAAATATAAACCTAATCGGAATAATGGTTGTTGAGATATTAGAGTTACAAATTAGACTCGATTTTCAGAATAAAATTTATTTGTTATACAAAAATGTATAAAAATATTGAATTTTGAATGTTTTTAATGGATCTAGTCGAAAGTACTAATAATGCAAATTCAAATGCAGAAAACCGCTTCTTGATAGCATTGTTGGCTTGGTTACTGTGCTTCATGGCAGTTACCGGAGATAAAACCGCTTCGTTCTTTGAAGGTTCTTCTAAATTACAATGTACTCTATTGCAAATACAACTTAACAATGATGTCGAAAATAAAAATTGACATGTAGTTATTTTCAAATAAGGTATATAATCACATAGGGTCAGACCTTGCTGAAAATAAATAATAATCAGCTTCTCTAGAATCAAAAATTTGCATTTATGGAGCAAAAAGTATGCAATTTTTCATTATGGCCATCATTAAGTATTAAATTTATGATGAAGAATGTACTTTAAAGCATATTTTTCTTCGGTATCATTTAGAATGCGATTCTCTTCTATACTGGACAAATTTTGAACTGATTCCGTAGTGTTATTGCATCACTGGACTTAAATGAGTATTTTTTATCAATTTCATTGATAACAAGGCAACTTACTATATCACGCTGTATAATGCTTGGTGCATTATTACTGACCAACTATTACACTCTACCTTTAGAAGAATAGTATTAAATCCCAACACATTGAAAAGTTCATAAAAATTTTAAAGTTATGTATGTGGAAAGTTGTGTAGAATTTTGAGAAATGGGGTTTTATTGAGCTTTAACGAAAACCGCTTCAGTTCCATAACAAAGGACAATTTGTATAATGTTATATTTTTCCTACACTGTAGAATAGCTATGAAAATTTATGCAAAAAACCGATAATGATTTTATTGAAAAATAAAAAAGATATCACACAAATAAGGTGTCCTCTTTATAAAATGAACAGTCCTTAAACTAACTAACATTAATCAGCCTTCTTTTACAGCCGCAAGAGATCATCCACAATCGAGCTAGTCCCCTTAACTCTCACTTCCTCCTTCCATCGGTAGTAATATTAACAATTGCGAGAATTCACATATCTTGTCCGTCCCATAGTTTCACATAACTGATTAGTGGATGACCTCTTGGCGAAGCGCATCTGCTGTTTCTAATCCGGCATTAATTAACTACGTCACAATTCACTAATTAAATTCTTTTTACAATTACAAGTTGGCTAACGAGCGTTTTAGCGGAATTAGATAATAACTACTAGACAATTCAACTTTAAGTTTACAAAAGCTTCAAAACTAGTAAGAAGAGCTAAATCCTATTAGTTCTAGTAATACAAGCTCGGTACTAGTACTGGTACTACTGCTCGGCTTGTAAATAACTAGGTTCTCTGAAAAGTAATCATTAGACTCTGTTACCATAATTGTATTGCAGAACGCCATTGATCTAGAAACAGCAGTGCGCAACGGATCTATTGTCACACACTGTCCCTTAAGGATCGGACACTTGTACCGTAGGTGAAGGTCTAGACGGCTAGACCAACGGTATTAGAAACTCACTTTTAAGTCCAGAGTTTGTAACATCGTCGTGTTTCATCTAGTAGTCGTATCGCTCAGCGGAGGGGAAAGCGCAGATAGGCAAAGGGGCCAGAGGATGCGTTGAGATTACAGAATTACAGAATGTGTTGTATAGTTATTAGACTGGGTCAACAAAGTCGATTTTTCGGAACAAAGCTTTTTCGATTCATTTTAGCGTCCAAAGTAACTGTGTAAAATTTGGGAGCGATTGGTTGCTTCCCCGTATTCCGCATTGCGATTGAAATTTGAATGGAATTTAGTACGGGAAAACGTGCTTTTTTGCATTTTTCTCATAAGCGTCGGATCACTTTGCGGTCTTCGGCAAAGTTTTTCGGCATATCCTAGGCTATACTTTACCGTCATTGGTTAAACTGTTTTAGACGAAAAATTTCAATTTATGAGAAAAATGCAAAAAAGTACGTTTTCCCATACTAACTTCCATACAAATTTCAATCCCAAAGCGGAATACGGGGACGCAATCAATCGCTCCCAAATTTTGCACAGATGTTTTGGACGCTAATATAGATTGAAAAAGCTTTGTTCCGGGTTGATACGATCAAATTTAAAGTTTCTCCATACAACGTTGACCCACTCTAATAGTTATCTAAATCATCGAGACAAAACTGTATTTACAAAAACGTGTTTGTTCTTTTAAAGGTTCAATAGGACGCAATCAGGAAGTACTAGATTTGTAGTAATGAGCTGAATTTTTGTATGGTGAGAATGGAAATTCTCTGTTTCTGCAATGAAATGATGCAAAAAGCGTGGGTATTATGATTCCTTGCCTAATTTGATGCTGTTTGAGCAAAACTTCGGGCAACCAGTGTTGTTGTTATTTCCATTTCTTGCAATTTAAACAATACAGTTACCCAAAGTTTTGCTCAAACAACATTAAATTAGGCCAGGAATCATAATACAAACGCTTTTCGCACCATTTCATTGCAGAAACGGAGAATTGGCCTTCTCACGTTACAAAAATTCAGCTCAGTACTACGATTCTAGTACTACACCGAACGTGCCTTATTAGGAGATTTATCAAACAATATATATTCTAAAAAGCACTAGGCAAAGTTGGTCAAATTCCATATGTTAAAACCTATCCTTTCATAAATCTGAATCCTGGGAGAATCCTGGGAGGAATTCCTGGAAGAACTCCGTTAGGGATTCCTGGAGGAATCTCATACAAATTCCTTGTTAAATCGCTGGTAGAATTCCTGAAGCAATCTCAGTAGTAATTCCTGGAAGAATTTCCGGAGAAACCCCGGGCGGAATTACTGAAAGAATTCCTGAGTTAGTTTCCGAAAAAAATCCCAAGAGAGTTCCTTCATAAATCCCGAGATGGATTCCTGGAGGTATCCCTGGAGCAATTATTGGTGGATTTTTGTAGAACCCAGGGCCGGATCTAAGGGGGGGCCGGGGGGGCCCGGGCCCCCACATTTTAGGGGCCCCCACATTTTAGGGGCCCCCACAAAAACCATTTTTGATTGCTAACATAAGCTTTATTTTTCGTATTGCTCAAGTACTGTTCGAAAATAAGGAAAAAACATTTTCGGTCATCTCTCGAGGGGCCTCCACATCCGCTCGGGCCCCGGGCCCCCACAATCCTTAATCCGGGCCTGGAGAACCTCTGAAGCAATTACTGAAACTTAATGATCCTGGGAGAATCCTGAATAAATCCCTGTAGGGATTTGTAAAAATAGAATTTTGTGGAAGAAATCCTGGATGGGACGTAGTGAGATAATTTCGAACCGATTTTTTTTTTTGGATAAACTGTTATCAAAAATTTGAACGATTTTGCCAAAGAGGTCAACTTTGTACCCTTTCACTGAACCAAGATTATCATTAAAATACACTATTTTCACCCCAGCACCATTTGGTAGGAGAATTTCTCAATAATAACTACTAACCGGGCAACGCTTAGCCAGACGAACATCTTTGCAGTGGAACATAGTTCATGATTTGAACCGTTTTTTTAAACA
>NC_085137.1:416254973-416272579 GCF_035046485.1 Aedes albopictus
TGACAGTAAATAGATTAAAGGACTGTTTGAAGTTCAGAAGGAATTTCTCAGCCTATCTTGATCAAGGAGAATGCGGGGGAGAATGACGTAATCCTTTTCTAACTGGAATATCCGCATTTATCCATTGCTAACCGTCGCTAACCGCAATGATTTTTCATAAGGGTCTAACTAACTTGATCGATTTCTCTTCGTCGACTGTCTCTTTCGCTAATAACTTGATCAAAACAAACAAAATCATTATTATTTTTCAAACAAACAAAATTTTATTATTTTCTATATAGCAACATTCGTATTCTTCGCATTTCAACCAAAAAATCTTTGAAAAACTCAATATACATTCTGTGATAACACACTAAGATCAGCTTGGTATTTTCACCATCTTTTTACTGAGTTCTCAACAGCAGATTTAACTCGGTTCGCTCGGTTATTCGTTTTGCTGAATACTCTGTAAATGAGTTAACGAGTTCTGCAAATGAACTGTCAAAAATTACAGATGAACGGTTAACATCGCTACTGATGGACGGTAAATACTGATTACCGAGTGTACCGAGTTTAATCTGCTGTTGAAAATACAGAAAAATACAGAACTCAGCGAAAATTTTACTGAGCTGGAAAATAAGAATCTTAGTGTGAACACAAAGAGAGGATCGATGAAGAGAACTCGAAAATGTCAGTTAGGCCCAAATGAAAAATCAGTGTCGAAATCTAGATTGAGTAAATAAGGGCGAAAGTAACATGACCGATTTCTCTCCATCGACTCTCACTTCTATAAATTAAAGTGACAAGATGCAAATTCAATCGAACTTTTTTACATTTAGACGCTAGATTGCATAAATCGTAAATCGCTAGGTTGCGATCACGGGGGTAAATCCTCGTCAGGAAGCTGGTCGTTAGATTGCTGAACAATATTGAACATTGCAAGGATTTCGTGACGATCTTGCAAATCAGTAACAAATTTTGAAAACGACGTATAATCAATGAGCATTGATTATACGTCGTACTCAAAATTTGTTACTGAAATGTTCAATCCATAAAAGAATAATGTTCACACATCCAACAACAAAGAAAACAGCGCGTAAACAAACCGATTAGTTGAAACACCACCCCAAAATGCGCACCCACTGCTAAATTACTGTAGCGGCGACTGCAACCTATGTATGCTGAAACCGGTGTGAACATTTTGTGGTGGGACAATTTTGTTTGCCTGTGCGTCGTATTAGGCGCAAGAACGTCAATAGGCAACCCCAACGGAAGCTAACGATCCCTCCGCATCTGGTGGCAAGAATGAGAAACCTATGAAAAGAGGGGCTCCTCCAAAATTTGCCATTGCGCAGCATAGGCAAACTGCACTTTTTTTCATTTTTTCATATCGAATTCCGCATCGCAGAGAAACAAACGAGCACTTTTTGAAAAGAAAATCTAATTCTCTTTCAGATGCGCTTAGATCCGGTAGGTACTTACGAACAACTTATGTGATTAATTTGAGGAGCTCTTGCTATGCCTCCGGCGGGCAATCTTCCGGATTTTTTGTTAGCTGGTCAATCCGGTGTCTGTCGCCGTGGGCATCAAGATTGATGATAATAGAAACCATTACCAATGGAAAATAGCAACCACCAAGGCAAAATATGAGTTAATTTTGAAAACGAAAAATTGAATTTTTGATGTAAACAAACGATTTTCACCTTATCTCACTTAGCGCCTCTACAATCGGGGGTCATCCGAATTCACCTATAGCGAACCTGGTGGTGAAAGTCAAGCTTTTCTGTACAGCGAGCATAGGCCGGCTGCAAAGCACGCTTTGATGATTATTTATTTATCCATACAAATTCATTCCTATCTAGTTTTCCGAATGACAATTTTATGTCTCCCGTCTCGAAACTTCAAGGTATTGTCGCGCTTATCTTAGATTCTCAACAATTTGCGTTCGAAACGCGCAGCATCAGATCGCGCCAGACCGCGCACGTATGATTTACACACGGTGTGCACCTTGGCTAAAACTGTTTTTGCAGCCGCCGGGTGGGAGCTGTCATGGATAATCAGCCGCCGCATACAAATCAAACGGGGCGCAATCTTTTCGCGATAAACGACGGCTGGTTGAGATCATCAGCATCTGAGTGATTAAGCTGGGATGCACAATACATATCTGTTCTGTGTTGCGATCTCGGTTGCAATGTAATCTAGCGTCCAAGTGTAAACATGTTCGATTGAATTTGCATGTTGTCACCTTAGTTTGCAGAAGAGAGAGTCGATGAAGAGAACTCGCTCATGTTACTTTCGCCCTTATTTAATCCAGAAATGTGGATTTTTCCGGTTAGCAAAGGAAGTGTCATTCCCTCTGAAAAAACACAAAGAGAGGATCGATGAAGAGAACTCGACAATGTCAGTTAGGCCCTAATGAAAAATCACTGTCAATATTGCTGACTGCACCCCAAATTGGACTGACACGATAGTGTGCACACACACCTTCAAAGTGTGATTACAGCGCAGGGATACGTCGGATCGAATTGAGGTCTCCGGTGCACTTATTCCTTGTAAATGGAGGAATAAGTGCACCGAAGACGTCGAGGCGATCCGAGGCAAATGTGCACTTTTATCACACTTTTTAGGCGTACCAAAAAAGTGTGATAGTCCAATTTGAGATGTAGTCTGCAATATAACAATGAGCCATTTTACGAACCGACAACAATGTTGATGATGATATTGCGCTTTTCCCACCCCACTGGACCCCTTTCGCAGTTAGTATAAGTGCGGGATCGTGAATAAAACTGCGATTTTGCATCAAATCGTGTTGGTGTCTTCTGCGCACTTATGCATTACAAAGTGCTGAATAACTGCGCAGAAGACACCGAAACGATTCGATGCAAAATCGCAGTTTTATTCACGATCCCGCACTTATACTAACTGCGAAAGGGGTCCAGTTGGGTGGGAACTGCGCAATATTGCAGGCCTAACATGTCTAAAGGTCCTATCTGCAGAAGAGATGCTCGCTGTTTATTTGTATTATGATTGTCTCCTTGCATTGAACGATGGTCAAAACAATCGTCTTTTGATTTGTACTGCAAAAATAGTTGAAAAGAGTACCATTACATTGTAATAATTGAAAGAAAAAGTGAATAAAGAGAGCCTCTCAAACGCAGATAGGACCTATTGAAATGTTTAGCCTGATTGATTTTCACGGGTAGGACGCATGCTCCTGTCAAAATTTCATTCAAAAAATCAGCTCGTAAAATGGACTATACTTCCCAATCGATCACACAGGTTGAACATGACCTTGACCATGATCTCAATCTACAATGTTTGGCTCCCGATTTAGGCTCCCGCTCAGAGAGCAAATTGAGTTTTTAAATTTTGAAAAAAGTATACCGCATTTAGTTCACCACTGGACTGCGAACTGCGACTTCATAAGTGCGAAAACGTAAATAAAGTGCGCGATTGCATCAAATCAGGTTGATGTCTTCGGCGCACTATTTCTTCAATCTATGGTGAACAACCTCTGAACACACCGAGTTGATTTGATGCTATCGCGCACTTTTATTAGCGTTTTCGCACTCGTAAAAACTAGTGCGATAGTCCAGTGGTGAACTAAATGCGCTATATTAATTTTTTGATTTTATAAATACGAAAGAGCATACCTTTTTCTGAGCGAGACCCAGGTTCAGACTGGCAATACCTACCTAAATAAAATCTGTTTTCGCGACTCAAAAGGTCCGATTTTCAACCAAATTCACAAAAACTGCGAAAGGCTCATGAGCAATGTTCAATGCATTGTACATTGCTTATAATAAGAATAAGCTGAGAAGAAGAAAGCTTTTTGACTCAACTAAGATTTTACGCCAAAAAAAAAATAAACTGCTTGAGTTCTTTTCATATGTGACTCCACAACGGTCATTTCAAATATTTATACCCTCCGTCCTACCCCCCGTACGGATACGGCCGTGACAGCTGGGAAGCAGCCCTGCGCAACTGTCACTTTGGCGCCCGCGATCGGTGTGTAGTACTTCCGCCCAAACGACAGCAGCTTTCTTTTTACTTCTGTCGAGGAAACAATAAGCAACATGAGGTACGGCGAGCGGCGAAAAATAAGTGAATTTTACCCGGAAAACCGGCCCAAACCGTCGGAAAAGTGCGATCAGATGGCGAACCAAGTGATGCCGGTGGAAGCGGTCCGGAATGTGCGTCGGCGGCGTCGAATTTTGCAATGTTTTTCGGGTGTTTGTTCCCCGATCCGATTGCAACGCCTGTGCAAAGGCAGCGAGTGACAGCTCGAACCCCTCCGATTCCCGAGTGGCGTACATCAGGTTGAGAACAAACGCAAGCAATGGAGGAATGGCTGAATGTTTGCCGGAAATTGCGGCTCGTTGTGAAATTCGTCGTGATTCGAGTGATTCTAATGAGATGTTTACGATTGTGATCGCACTGGACCGGCGGTTCTGGGATTAGGTTCAGCGTGAATAACCTCTTCGTCTCAAACATGGCAATCATCACAGTCTTGCTAATGGAAATTTGTTTTTGTTCCTGCTTTCAGTTCCCTCAAGCTTCAGAAGAGGCTCGCAGCCTCGGTTATGCGATGTGGCAAGAAGAAGGTCTGGTTGGATCCTAACGAAATCAACGAGATTGGAAACACCAACTCCCGTGAGTATTATTTTTGTGTTGATGGTTGCTGGGGCTGTGGGAACGTATGATTAGTGAGGGTGGTGAGTTCGTTTTTTTTTTTTTTTTTTTTTGTAATTTGTAATTTAGCTTTATTATTAACGATAACCGTTTAGTGTATACACTTTGAATTCGTTCTATGTAAAATCGTTTTCCGTGACAGTGTATCGTTCTTGGTACAACATACAAAATGATGCAAAAATAGGTAATAAAACGATGGAACGAGCAGCCAATCCTAGAGTCAATTTGGCTGATTAAAAGTCATTTGATTAAGTTGTTGAAAAAGAGAGAATCGAAGACAATGCGAGAAAATAAGTTAGGCCATAAAGAAAAATCATTTCTGAATTGGGTTCTTTAGGGGTGTCCGGATTATTTCATAATCGGATTCTCCGCCCAAAAATTAGTCGAAATCCAAAATTTCATGATTTTTGGAGTCCGGGAACTATTTTTAAAATGCATTTAAAGTTTGTATGGGGAAATTTTTTTTTGTTCGGGTCGAACTGTCACTTTAATGATTGAACTGTCATTCTATCCACGAAATTCAAAATTGTTTTGTTGATTCAACCATCAAAACAAAGGTGTTGGAATCCTTTAAAATCACGTTATACTCAGAAAAATGAGCTCTTTCGATTAGGCTATAGAAAATAGCAATATTTTATTCACTAAACAACCCAATTGTTTACAAAATGTTCGGATCAGAGTGGTACATAGTTTAAATAACTAATTTAAAAATAATGTGCAATGTAATACAGTTTGGGCCATTTCGTAACAGCCTTAAATGTCAATGTTCAAGATTATCGTATATTAACATCGGAATTTTCCCCTTTTTCCCCCGTACATTTGCAGGCCAGAGCATCCGCAAGCTGATCAAGGATGGTTTGATCATCAAGAAGCCCGTCGTGGTGCACTCCCGTTTCCGCGTCCGCAAGAACACGCTGGCCCGCCGTAAGGGACGTCACTGCGGCTACGGCAAGAGGAAAGGTACGGCCAATGCCCGTATGCCCCAGAAGCTGCTGTGGATGAACCGCATGCGCGTCCTGCGTCGTCTGCTCAAGAAGTACCGAGAGGCCAAGAAGATTGACCGTCATCTGTACCACGATCTGTACATGCGCGCGAAGGGTAACGTGTTCAAGAACAAGCGTATCCTGATGGAGCACATCCACAAGCGAAAGGCCGAGAAGGCCCGTAGCAAGATGCTGAGCGATCAGGCCGAGGCCAAGCGTAACAAGGTACGTGAGGCCCGCCGGCGTCGTGAGGAGCGCATTGCCAACAAGAAGCAGGAACTGCTCCAGACCATCGCCAAGGAGGAGGAAACCGCACAGCAGGTTGCGGCCACCGGCAAGAAGTAAGCGGCTGATGATGGTGATGAAGGGGATGGAACTGTGGTGAATTTAAGTGAAGATCGTATTTTTAAGAAAGTTCAAACGCGATACAAAATATTCAAATAACCCCTGGTTGGGAGAGATATGTTTGGAACCAACGGTTTCACTTCAGGACGGTGGTTTTAAATATATTTCTTCAGAAAGAACAACTTGTTTCTGGTGCTGGGCTTCTTGTTCTCCGATGGTGAATATCTCAGCAAAATTCAGTGCTTCTTCGGCGCAAAACGTAAAGGAAAACGACATCGGGATTCCAGAATTTCCTGACATTTTTGTGTTCGAGGTGGCACTGAAGTGGACGGATTTCTCTACTAGGTCTACTTTAAACGTAGAGAAAATATGCTGTTGTTTGGGTTGATAATTTGTAATTTTATTAAAAACGATAACTTGCCAGTATACACTTTAAATGAGGTCAAGGAAACTGCCTGATATACTTGCCAATCAGCTAATCCTAAGAGGTTGAGCTAGGCGCACTATTATGGCGTAGTGCACGTTCAGCGAGCCTGTGGGTCATATTGATCCAAGCATCGTACTAGGGTCAAGACTAATACATATTGACAATTATAAATATTTCAAAATTTGTTTCTTAACCCTTTATAAGGCAGTGGCAACTATATTGCCATTTACTGTTTGTGTTTTTTGTTTCTGTTTCATAACAATTTATTTCGAACTTTTTTTTTTTTTTGGTTTACGCGAAATTGGGTTCTTTAGGGGTATCCGGATTATTTCATAATCGGATTCCCCGCCCCAAAATTAGTCTAAATTGTAACTGTAATTGTAACTTTATTAACGGTAGCCTGCTAGTTTACACTGTTTATCAGGTCAAGGAAAGTAAACATATAAAAATACAAAGGATTCTAATTACTGAAACGGTACCTAATCCTAATATTGCAGATAATGTTATGTGGTTTAGTGTCAAATTACAAATACAAATCCAATATTTCATAATTTTTGGAGTCCGGGAACTATTTTTAAATTGCATTTAAAGTTTGTATGGGGATTTTTTTTGTTCGGGTCGAACTGTCATTTTATCGATTGAACTTTGAACTGTCATTGTATCCACGAAATTTAAAACTGTTTTGTTAATTTGACCATCAAAATAAACCAATAAAATCACGTAATACTCAGAAAAATGAGCTCTTTCGATTAGGCTATAGAAAATAGCAATATTTTATTCATTAAACAACCCAATAGGCTCCTAAAGTCCTACCGGGATTCTTGTTTTAAACCACAATATATGGTTCAAGAGTACATATTTACTCATTTTTTGACGTTTTTATTAACCGTAGTTAAAAATATATAATTTTTATTTTTTTAGTCTTTTGTCTCTAGCTTATAACACATACTTTGAATGATTTTTTTTCACCGTGTATGTCAGATAAAACATTTTTGAAATCCCAGTGCGAAAAATGTCGAGCTCAGTCACACAAGGTTGACCTCAAATGTCAAAGTAGAACTATTTACCATTTTACTTATTTCGAATTTTCTCATTATTCCTTTGTTTTTCAAGTTCGAGTAAAGTACAATTCCGATTAGAATATCATGCTTGATCGTATTATTCAATAAAAGCGAGATTTTGTCTTTAATTTTAGGACCCTATTGGGACTACTACAACAGGCGCCTGGTATTTTTTTGGGTGTCCGGCCATTTGGCCAAATGTCGTTTGGCTGAATGCCATCTGACCGAAAGGGTCATTTGGCCGAATCATGATCAAAAGAATTCAGAGGAAGTTTTCGACATTCTAACTGCCAATATGATCATCAGAAGTATTTCCTTCTATTCAGGGCCGGATTTACAAATGTGGGGGCCCGGGGCCACAGTGTTATGGGGGCCCCTCTGTATAGAGGATATGTTTTTGCATATATAACATGGGAAAAATTAAAAAAAAACATCAACAATTCTGATTAAAATGTATCAATGAAGATATTACTGTAGTTGTGAAACAATTTGAATAAAGAGCAAAAGAAGATGATATTCACTAAATATATTCATAATTGATTTCATTTTTTTTTTGTTTCCACGCTAAAAACAATGATGAAATAAATTTACATAAAGTGAAACATGCTTTTTGCCAGTGTGCTCACATCATTAGATCCCAGATTTAGTAAAATTCATGCTAGAAACTGCACATTCACATAGAAACTGCAAGATGAATTTATAGCTGAAATTTTCGAGGAATCAAGTATAATTTGTAGCGCGTTCGGTATTGTCGCTTTTGTGAAATTCAAAGAGAATTTCTCGGGAATTTCTGCTGCAATCTCTGATGAAGTTGCTGGTCGATAACATAAAGTATGAAAACTTAACAAAAATTTGTTCTAATGTTACTGCTGGACTCCTGGCGACCTCCCAAAAGAAATTTCAACTTAACTTTGAAATCAAAAGGATTATTAAAAAATTTGAAGAAATTTTACCGAGAATCCATGATAAATTCATAATGTAGTTACGGATATAATATATTATTGAACTTGAGAATCTTTTGCCGAAAACCTGGACAAATGATTAGCCAATTTCTCCACAAATTTATTCTATAATGTTCTCAAGGAATCTATTGATGTTATCAGAAGTTCACCAACGATTCATCCTAATTTCAGTAAGCAAATCTCTCAACTCATGAAATTTGGACTGAAATTATTCAAAACAATCTGCCTTATATTCTAGCTAGATAACCTCCAGAAAATGTTGCAGCAGTTTTGGTGTTCTCCGATTTGAGTAAAATCAAACTCTAGTATTCCAAAAATACTTCTAAATTTCGAAAAAAAATCTTTCAATTCCTCTAAAAACTCTGTGGTAAATTCTTAAAAATGTTTTCAAAAACCAAGAAAAAAACAAACTTATTCAGCAGGAACTTTTTGACTTTTCAATTTACAGAGTTTTGCTTAAGCGTAACTTGGTCATAAGTCTAGGGAGGGCCATGGTCATGTCGGTATAGATTTTTATACTCCAGAACTGCTCCAAATATTCTTATTGCCTGAATCTCGTGATTCTGGAGGGGGCCAGGCCCCCTGGCCACCCCTTAATAATTATTTACGCCAATGGAGATTTGGTGTTTATCTAGAATTCAGTCGAATATTTTCTACATGATTTCTGGTAATGTATCTTGAGCAATTGCACAAATAAAAATAAATGTAAAAAGTTTTAAGAAAACAATTTATAATTTCACAAATAGCTGGACAAATAGTTGCAGTCTTGCTGAAACGAATCACAACATATCACAGTTGCTTGAAGTTCTAATGACAAAAATCTAACCATAAGAGAAGTGTCTTGCACTAGTGTTTTTTCTTGCATCACATTTTTTGTGAAGTGAAATTTTGTGGGGGCCCCAGAAATGTGGGGGCCCGGGGCCCTGGCCCCCCTTAAATCCGGCTCTGCTTCTATTAATCATAGGCCTTTCCAGCTTTTATATTCAGGGATTACCTAGTTGGCGTTGAAACTGTCAAATATTTTATCAAAGATTTTTCCTTCTTTGAATCATAGGCTGTTCTTTCGAGTTATACTGAGACGGGGAATAGTAGTATGGCCACTTAAGTTCATCATTCATTTTTCGGTCAAATGGCATTCGGCCAAATGACCTCAAAAATGACTCAAAATTTGAAAATTAGCTCAAACTTATTGTAAAATTATAGATTTGGTAAATATTTTAAGAAATAATCAAATTATGGGTTGAAATGAGCTGAGCTACACAGTTCATATTATGGGCACAGACAAACAGACGTCTCACTCTATCCACTTCCCATCGTTTCCCTTTTTAACCTCTCCTCTCTCCTCTTCTTGGCGTAACGTCCTCACTGGGACAAAGCCTGCTTCTCAGCTTAGTGTTCTATGAGCACTTCCACAGTTATTAACTGAGAGCTTCCTCTGCCAATGACCATTTTGCATGTGTATATCGTGTGGCAGGCACGAAGATACTCTATGCCCAAGGAAGTCAAGGAAATTTCCTTTACGAAAAGATCCTGGACCGACCGGGAATCGAACCCGTCACCCTCAGCATGGTCATGCTGAATACCCGTGCGTTTACCGCCTCGGCTATATGGTCCCTTTTTAACGGATCATTCAAATATTCTTTATAGTTCGCAAATTTCTCACTCATGGCGCTCGCATCGTTTTTCCTCCTGTTTGACGTTTGGTCACTACCGCCATCTACTCAGTAAGTTTGCGAAACACAGCGTAATTAGCATTGGGCGATTATACTTTTGTGACGCTGATTTTAATCGCACTTCCCAAGTAACGACGAAGCCGTATATAATTGCATCAATTTTGCCATATAGTGATGTATAAAATTGTGAATATAAAGCTGCATTACTTTAAACACCTCATTGAAGCAATATTAAAGTCGAAAAGGGCTCCACGGCCCCACTAAAATCAAATTAGTGCCACATATTGCAACACGTTGACAGCCATTGCTAAAGTAACATAAATGCATGTGCTGTGGATTTGCATTTGCACATCCTTAAACCAACACGAAAAACCAAAACAAAAATCTATTCTTAGCACCGTTTTGTTATCGACGGTACTAATGCCCCATCACATGAATGTTGTAACCATTATGTTTTTGTTGCCGGGTCGGGAGTCGAACCAGAAGACCGCTGAAGACCGCTAGATGAGTTTCATACGCGCTTATGCCTTGGACTATTTCTGCTGCAGCGATAACAACAGATATTTCATTAACTAAAAGGAAACTGTTCTTCTGTCTCAATCATTGCAGTAGAGGGCAAAACGACTGACTATGTCATGTGTAATAGACCCCTTCAATCACATTCTGATAAATCATTGATAAACTCATTATGCATTTTAGAAGATATTTCATCAATATGTATAAGAAAACTAAAACACCCTTCGCACACTACTCATTATGCAAATTGTGGTTTCCATCATTATCGGGATGTGATGGCAGTCAACAGAAAAGAGAAAAGGTCATCTTTAAAACGATTTTGCTTAAGAAAGTCGTCGATCGGTGGTTCAAACGGGGATAAAGCTGGTCGGGAGTCGAACCAGAAGTGTTGAAAACCGCTAGAGTTGATCGTAAAGTTGTTCACTCTTCTTGATTTCGTTTGCTTATACCATTAGAGTCAAGTTTTTATAATTGTATTGCTAGAGCAACATGTGTTAGAGCAGCGATCCTCAAGCCTATTTTTTCAACTGTTTGTATTGCACTTCCTAGAACCATTTGTGAAACATTCAACACGTTATTCTAGGTTATTTTGGGAGTAGAACAACCTCCTTAAGAAACATTTTAAGAAATTCTACGGCAACATAGAGAACTCGGCGTCACGTGCGGCCCGCGGGCTGCACTTTGGTGATCACTGTGTTAGAGCAACAATGCATTTTCTAGTTTGTACATTGCATTTATTCAGTTTTTGCAGTGTTGAATAGCAGACAAACAGACGTAACACTCTGATAAATCCCATCGTACACCGATTTAACGGTTTTTTCAAAATTTGATAGTTGGCCAACTGCCCAACCGTGGCGCTCGCATAGTTTTTGTTCGAGTTTGACGTTTGCTCACTACCGCCACCTAGTTGGTGGTCGGCCAAACATAGTCCTTTTAGCATTGGGCGAATGTTTCCGTGACAATGATTTGAATCGACAAATGTTCGAAGTGTTACGTCTGTTTGTCTGTGGTTGAATTATTGAATTATCGTATGACCCTTCAATGCACCCTAATGTAAAGAAAAATATAATGCATCATTACATTGATAATGCCAATCTAAAGGATTATTGCATGACAAGTGTGAAATTACTACATTTCGCATTGCATTCAGTCTTACACAGTTAGAAAAAATCACCGACTTCGGTAATGTTTTACCGAAATCTCAACCGTTAAGTTTGTTTTACAGGAAAAATTCGGTAAAGGTAGCAACTTTTACCGAAGTTCGTTAGAGTTTGACAGATAAACGATAAGATTTTACCGAAATTTGATATTTTTTACAGAATTTCGTTAAAAATCCATTACCGAACGCTCAGCGGTTGAGATTTCGGTAAAAATTACCGAACGCGATTAGCTGTGTATGATGAATGATATTCAGTCTTATTTGTGCAATGATATAATGCTTGTGGTTACTTGGGATTATAGAGACTTTCAGCCCTTTGCTAATTCGTCTCTATTGGTTTAGTTAAAATAGCTCAAAAGTAGTGTGTTTTAATTTGTTTTTTATCAATTAGGGGAACCAACATATTTTGGACACAGCAACGAGCCAATATTTTTTGGACACTTACAGCAAAAACAAATGGAAGTGTCCAAAATATATTGGCGTAACGCTGTGTCCAAAATACGTTGATTCCCCTATCTTTGAAAAATGCGTAATAAATTAAAAAATTCTTTCTTTGACATCAAACTTCTATCTCTTATCGTTTTCTTGCAATTGGGTTGTTTAATGAATAAAATATTGCTATTTTTATAGCCTAATCGAAAGAGCTCATTTTTCTGAGTATAACTTGCTTTTATTAGATTCCAATACCTTAGTTTTAATGGTTAAATCACAGACAAACAGACATATCACTTGGAATAAAATGCGATAAAAATCATCGTCACGAAAACATAATCGCCCAATGCTAATTACGCTGTGGTACACAAACCCACTGTGTAGATGGCGGGCAAACGTCAAATAGGTGCAAAAATGATGCAAGCGCCATGAGCGAGCGATTTGCGAACTACGGAATATCTAAATAATCCGTTAAAAAGGGAAACGTTGGGAAGTGAGTAGAGTGAGACGTCTGTTTGTCTGTGGTTAAATTAACAAATCAGTTTTAATTTTCGTGGACAGAATGACAGTTCAATTGATAATATCATATTATTGTTCGTGCAGTTGAAAATCGGAATTTTTGACACGCGAAAATCGATTTTTCTCCTAAATCGTGTGACGGACGTACGTCGGGCACAGTGCGCTGGATAGAGGGCCAGGTCCAGCGCACTACGTCCGACGTTAGGTTTCACGTGGATTTTGAGAAACTTCAATTGTCGGGTGTGGGGAAACTTCGGGTTTCAACCGCGACGACAATAAAATGACAGTTTAACCCGAACAAGAAATTTCCCCATGCAAACTTTATATGCATTTTAAAAATAGTTCCCGGACTCCAAAAATTATGAAATTTTGGATTTCGACTATTTTTTGGACGGAGAATCTGATTGTGAAATCATCTGGGTACCCCTAAAGAACCCAGTGGGCGATTCAGGCAAGGAATTTCCCATGCATCAAGACTCGCATCAAGATAGGCCAACAGTTGCTTTTGTGCTGTGCTCTGATTCAGAAGCATCGGTAGTGTGCTCTCCGTCGGTGCGATAAACAGTAGTTGCCTTTTGTTCGGCGCTGCTTTGTTGGTTCGGTTCACACACTCGATAGCCAAATTAGTGGTGTATAATGGAAGTGTTTTCGAACACACTTCAATTTCGGTTCCCCGCGGGGGCATCGCCGCCGTCGTGGATGGAGATTGCGGAATTTATCAAACGGATACACACCGATGTCATGCAAGTGGAAGCCGTTTATAAATTTCCACCGCAGAGATCTGTTTGTATGAAGTACAAAACTCGGGAAGCAATGGAGGAAGCCCAACGACGGAACGCAGGTGTAATTAAGTTTTATTACGCTGATGGAAAAGTAGTGGATGTGGATGTTACTACTGCGGGGACCAACGTTGCTTACGTCCGTCTGTTTGATCTCCCTCCCGAGGTCAATGACAACGTTCTGGATACAGCTCTCTCTCACTACGGAAAAGTCGTCAAGATCGTCCGAGAAAAGTTCCCCACCGGACTGGGCCTCGACCATCTATTAACTGGTGTTCGCGGTGTGTACTTGGAGCTAGAGATCGGAAAGGAGATTCCTGCTTCTTTGGAGATAAACACATGGAAAGTGAGAGTTTTTTACGACGGGCTCAAGGACAAGTGTTTTTTGTGTAATCAGGAGGGGCATTTTAAAGCATTTTGCCCAATGCGGAAAACGAAGTCGAAGACGGAGAAGAAGCAGAAGGAAAAGCGACAACCAGCATCCTACGCTGGGGTAGTCGAGACGGGAACTGCATCACTATCGGATGATGTAGTCATAATTGAAGAGGAAATCACCCCGGAAGAAGTCATACAGCAAACGGTTGTAAGTGTCGTGACAGAGCCGGATTTAGGAGGGGGCCAGGGGGGCCAGGGCCCCGGGCCCCCACATTTTGGGGGCCCCACAAAATCCAGGGTGGCCACTCAGAGCAGCAAATAAAATTCCCGAGTTTTTCCCGGTTTTCCCGATAGTTTTTTGATTTTTTCCCGATTCTAATATAAAATGATTTACAGTGAAAATTAAACGTAACTTACTAAGAGAATTAATATTACATATTTTCAAATCTTTAGATTTAACATAGTATTCATATGAACTTGAAAATAAGTTATGTGTTGTTTGTCTCGTATCTAATGATGGGCATTGAAGTTACGACATCTTCATTAAAGATTTCTTAAGTTTATAAATGACTAACTAGTACAAATTATGCAGTTGTTTAAGCAAATAAAAATAAAAAGGATAATCCTGAGGGGGTCGAAATTCTCAGAGAATACACTATGATTTACAAATTTATTAGTAGTGGATTTCTTAGTAATATTCCAATAATCTCTTCTGAAAAATTCTTGGTAAGTTTGTTTGGGAAACTAATATATAAACTAATATAGGCAATAACAGAATGCCCAAAAAAACATTCTGGATGAAATTCTGGTGGAATATCTGGAAAGATTACTCGTGAAAGAATTTTGGAAACGTTTTCTAGGGAAATCTTCAGTGTAGTATTTTTGATGGTCATTTTCAAGATATTTTTATAGAAAACCAGTGGCGAACTTTATGGTAGCGTAAATGGTCACTGCAGAAAGACAGGCAGGTTACTTGGGCTGGAATAGTAAATTCTAGGATAAATTTGAGAGATCATAGGAATTTTAGCATCCGTCTAGCATTCCGTTATTTCATCAGCGATTGCAATATGAAGTTCTAAGAGATCTAATTTATTATCACATTTTCAGATATGTCAGGAATTCCTAAAAGAGTAGTTGTTGAGAAAGTATATCCCCCAAAATGTGGAGGCAGATTCATTATTTGGGAATTATTTATTTCCATAAATCATACAACTATATTGCTCCAGATGCTTTTGAATACTCACTGGAACTCCCGCGAGAATTTCAATTAATAGTTTAACTAGAAACTACGAATACCCTAAATTCTCGAGAATTTATAGAAACAGGAGTTTTACCAGGGACTTGCTAAAGTTTTACCAAAGAGGGATTTTCCCGATACCTTACTCCGGTTTTCTCCGAACATTTTTATTCACAATTTTAATAAATGAGTGCATCCAAGAGCTTCATGAAAAACAACAGAATTCTTTCAAAAAAAATATTAGAAATACTTTTATGAACTATAATAGGCGTGCTTTGAGGAATTCCATCAGATACTAAAAATCCCTTCAAATATTGTTTCAATTGTTTTTCACTAACTACATATTTTGAAAATGTAAGAATGTTTTCACCAGAATTCTGGATGAGTGGATGAGTAACAGAATTTCATAATTTTTAAATTTAATTTATTCTTGGGGCAATTCATTCACTCATTCAAAATTTTATCAGCATCCTATCCAAATTTCTCAAAGACTTTTCGCTCAAAGGACAAAGGCTGTAGCAAGTAGGGTATCGCGCCACTTGGGCGGTGGCTTTTATATTCGTCTGTTTTCCACTATAACTCAGTCAATTTTGAACCAATTACCTTGAAATGTTGTACACGGGAAGATACTATACCTATCTCACCACATTCCAAAAGTTGTGTCAATTGGTTCAAATTTGACTGAGTTATAGTGGAAAACAGACGAATATAGAAGCCACCGCCCAAGTGGCGCGATTCCCTATTCTCCTAGAGATTGCACAAGGATATTTTTTTAGAAAGAAGTTATAATTTTTGTTATGTTTTAGAAAATTTTTATAAGGACGCTTGATGTTTTCAGGAACATGTAAATCCTGAAATGCATAAGTGACATATGAATCTATAAATATTTGAATGTGTCTCAACCAGTCTTTCTACCAGAATAGAATGTTCTTTAAAATGCATATCTTTGAAATTGTTAAAATTGTGAGCTTTTCCCGGTTTTCCCGAAATTCCCGACTGGGTGGCCACCCTGAAAATCTCACTTTCCTGAAAATAATGTGAAGCAAGAAAAAAGAAGTAGTACAAGAAACTGCTCTCGATTGAATTTTTGTCGTAAGAGCTTCATATTACTGTCTTCTTCAAAGATGACTCTTTTGAGCGAGACTGCTACTATTTTGCCAGATATTTATGGATTTCTAATTTTTTTCTCCGAAACTTATTAACATTTATTTTTATTTGGGCAATTACTTAAGATAACTTACCGGAAATCATGAAGAAAACCTTCAACTGAATTCTACAGGAACTGCAAAACTCAATAAATTAAGAGCTCAAAAAGTTCCTGCTGAATTTGTTGTTGTTTTTTTTGTATAAAGGTTTTGAAAAGATTTTGAAGAATTTTCCAACACAGTTCTTGGAAGAGCCAAAGGATTTTTATTTATTTAGAAGATTTTTAGAGCTTATGAATTTGATTTTAGTTAGACAGCTTTCGACTTACTTAAATCGGAGAACACTAAAAGTGTTGAAACTTTTTTTAGAGCAAATCTAGCATGAATTTGTACTTTATTAACAATTCAGAACATTTAGTAGTAATTTTCACTTTAATTACTAAAAATTAAACTGTCGAGCACACGACACTGACGTAAGTCGCAGACAAAATAGGCCTATATATGTCCGAAGATAAGCAAATTAGTGGAATTAAAAGGAATTTGCTCGTCCTTTTTAGTTTTTGCAAAGTGTTTTTCAGACTAGTGGTAAAAGATGATTTTTAAGCAGATTATTTTAAAGAGTTTCAGTCCAAATTTTCTGAGTTGAGAGATTTTATAACTGCAATAAGGCGAACTGCTGATAAAATCAATGTATTGCTTGAGAAAATTGCTAAAGAAATTGTCCGAGTTTTCTGCTAAAGATTTTCAAGATAGAGAATTCTATTGGAAATGATGTCAGAAATTCTGTAGGAAACTTAGCAAGGATTGCCGTTAAAATTTCCTTAGCATTTTCAATAAGAATTTCCCCTGCAGTTTCCTCTATGATTTCAGAGTTTTGTGGAAAATTCTTTTGGGAGGTCGCCAGAACCTTCCCTAGTAGTCGCTTTGTAACAAGCTTTTGTTAAGGGTTCATTTTTTATGGGATCGAACATGAACTTCCCCAGAGATTGCGGCAGGGTTCCCCTAGAAAATATCTATCGATTTCACAAACCGACAGCATTGTGGTACAAAGTTAACTTGAGACTTCTCGAAAGATTCGGCTTCAAATTCTTTTTGCAGTTTCTATATGAACTATGGAATTAATTTCTACTAAATCTGAGATGCCGTGAGTACAATCGCGAAATCCGTTTTTTACTTTATATCATTGTTATTCTTATAAAATTGTTTTCACGTTAAAATTTCGAATCTGTTATGAATAAATTTAGTGGATATCAACATTTTTCACAGCTCTGTTTGTTGTTCTAGATTTAAGTTCTTCCACAACGGCATCAAAACTTTCATTA